>NC_051049.1:24810712-25110712 GCF_904848185.1 Acanthopagrus latus
ATTACATGTTGATCAAACACCTGCACATGAACAAAGAACTGCATTCTGTATCCCTATTGCCTCCTGCTCAGGGGCACAGAAACCAGTTCTACTGGGAGAACGTCGTTATATTATTTAGCGACGATAAATGAGTTTAATCTGTCTTCACTTTGATATGAAACTCAAGTGATGTTTTGATGTGTAACTGTAATAACTTGAGACCAATAACTGACCACCTCTTCTGAGAAATAGACAGCTCTCGTGTGTCATAGCTCATCGCTCGTCAGAAGAGAGCTTTGTGATGGCAAGAATCAGGCTGATATTATGACAGGGACATTTCTTCTCTGACATGTCTTTACATCACTTAAAGTTGCTACAGTTTTTGTTGTGATATCTTATAGCCTCTCATTTATTTAAGGTGTTAGGTGTTGAGCTGTGGTTAAATGAAGTTGAGATGACATCTGAGTGCTACAAAACCTTTAAAAGGGCTTTCCACACAATGCAGCATTTCCCATAGGATTTTGTGCCACAGAAGGATACTTGGCATGTCCTCTGGCACAAGAAGAGCTTTAGATACACATGTTTGTACAGAGTTGGTCTTTAGCAATTATGTCCATGTTACAACCCACACCAAAATTGAGTCACAAGGGCCACATTCATATTCAACGGGCAGCGAACAGTCGCCTTTGTGGGATGAAAAAGTTAGGGAGAGTGTGAGACTCATGAACCGATAATTAGGGCAAACAAAAGTCTGATTCATATGTAAATCTCCACGTCAGTTCCACTGTTCCATTTTTGACTTGACTTGACACATTGAAATGTATGTAACATTTCTGGCACACTCATCCCGTTCTGTGTGTGTGAGTTGGCATGGTGTGGAATTTGTATAATTTCAGATAAGAGAGTTTAGCGGTCCTTTAGTGTTGTCCTTTAGAGGTCGACTTAAATCCCTGCTGCTTCACTCCTCTGGCTGCGGGAGTAGATCTAGTGGCTGTGTTGCTCTTGGGGAGATCTTTATATAAAGCTGCAATAACATGTTTAGTGTTGCTTCTCTTTGGAATGCATATAGGGGAAACACTACACTCTTATTTGTAGTCTAATGGGAACTTTTCAACCAGCTTTGTAGCACTACAGATTTGGCAGTAAATGCAAATGAACATTTTACTTTTCTGCCAGCAAAATAGCCCCAGGTGATGTGTCCTCTAGCCAATTTTAGGGCTCTAAGCCAAGTTTTTGTTTCTATTTGTCACCTAAAATGTTTTCAGAAACATTATTTTCTGTTTAGCCCAATTGAGAATGTTGAGAAACTGCATGTGGGTGCCATATTGTTCCTGAAAACAGAGGCTGAAAAACCTCTGACCAACATGTAAAACAAGGCAGAGCTGATCAAATACGATCATTGACTATTTCTCACCTAAAATGCTGTCAAGAGGTTATGTTAGCTTAATGTTTAGATGTAATACAATACTTTTTGTGGCCCCCTAATTGTTTCCTGTTTAAAACAGATAGCGAGCCTAAACCAGGTGCCGCCCAAGTGTAGGTCGTTTTAGCAAAAGGAAACACCACAGCGCCTTTTTCTCTGTTGTCTCTGGTCAAGTCACACCAATTTAAAAAGTTTTTGTTTTTCTACTGCATAGTCAGCTCAGATTTATGCAAGGGCTATCTTTAGCTGTCCCTTTAACCTTGGGTTAAAGTCAACTACAGTACCTGCAATATACTGAATGAGTGGCTAGATTATACTTGGATGGATTTTTCTGTGTCCGTGCTTTATTAGCTGCGTGAGTCCTTGCTGAAATGACTTTGTAATCTTGGGGATGATATGATCAGAGAACCAACATCCCATTCCACTCGAAGCTTTAAAAATCCTCCTCGAACTCTCTTTATCAGTAATTGCTCCTCTGACCGGGCTCATACATTTAAAAGGTAACATTAAAGAGGGATAAAGGACTTTGCTGGGATTCAATTCATCACTGTGCTTCCTGGTGGGAGTGAGTGACCCTGTTGTGAACAGAGGGGCCGTCCTCTCAGCTGCTCAGCTGGCCAAGTTACACACCATGTAACCACAATGTCACAGATACATAACTAGCTTAAGACCCGTTGTTCGCCCTCTCCTCAGCTTCACTGGCTCTCTCCCCTGTGCTCTGTCCAGTAAAGCAGAAAAAAAACATCAAATAATTTTTCTAAAAATGATGACAAGAAGCGAGGTATGTGTGTGCGTGTGAATGGGGAATGAGACGAGGGAGAGGGAGTAGTGAGAGCTACTGTAGAGTGAGGCGGAGATGTGGAAGAGAACGAGGCATGGTGAAGGTACAGAGAGATGAAGAGGAGAGAAAGAAACAGTGATTCCCTGTGGCAATCTTGTCTCATGTTCACTGTCCTCATTCAGTTTAACGTCTCATTTTGCCTAAAAACTTCTGTCTCAAGTCAGGTCTCTATGCATGTGTGTTGTTATACGTGTGTGTGTGTGTGTGTGCTCTTGAGTTCACATATGTAGAATACAGGAAGCTCAGGAAACAATTACTACCATGCTGGGTGTACACCTGGGCTGCCCCATGTGCTTATACACAAAAACTGCATGATAAAAACATTTCATTACACATGCATGCGCGCACACACACACACACACGCACACACACACACTCTCTCTGCTATGCTCTTTTATGCTTGCTACAATTTTGCAGTAATCCTTTCTTCCTTTCCAGCTTGACTTAATCTTCTGGACTAACCTCTTTCTTCTTCTTTTTTTCTCGCCTCCCGCCTACCTTCCTATACCTCATCGTCCCAACCTTCTCTGTTCTCTTTTTGCCCGCTCTCCTCCTCTCCTCCTTCTCCTCCTCCTCTCTCACCATAGAAGTATCGGTATCAAGAAGAGGAAGGGGCATCACCAGGTGCCCCAAAACTCCACCAACACCCTTGCCATCAGCACTCAATGGGATTCAGAGAACTGAGGGACGGAGGGACCCTGGGGAGGGATGGAGGGACCCTGGGGAGGGACGGAGGGACCCTGGGGAGGGACGGAGGGACCCTGGGGAGGGACGGAGGGACCCTGGGGAGGGACGGAGGGACCCTGGGGAGGGAAGTTGGGACCCTGGGGAGGGATGGAGGGACCCTAGGGAGGGATGGAGGGACCCTAGGGAGGGACGGAGGGACCCGAGGGAGGGAGGGGGGGACCTGGAGGAGAGACAGAGAGGGCGCCGGGCCCATGGAGAGAGAAAGGGAGCGATCACTGGGGAGGGACGGATCTCTCCGTCGACACGGTGACCTGCGGGGTGCGGCGCTGGTTCAGGTGGCGGAGCGACAGCTGTCTCAGATTCAACACGTTCACGGATACGTCACTCACGCGCACATCACACCTGCTCAGGTAACTCACTCTGGATGTCTGTCTCCGTGGCTTCAGCTCTACATCAGTACACACATGACAAACACACGTGACATGCACGTTATACTGACACTGTCAATCTCTTCCCCATTGTTTCTGCATGCTAAAGCTGTCTACCTGTTTTAGAAACACACATATGGCTCAGCACTCAGTTTAAGAGATTACCAGAGCTGTAAGTCAATCCACATGTCAAAATAACGCTGCTGAAAAAATGCTGTGCAGCTCAGGCCAGATGTTCCTGCTGTTCTATGAAAACTGATATTTGTTCATGAGTTGTGTACCAATCCCAAATGTTTCCAATGATAATAAAACAAAGAGAGATCCAAAAGTTTACTCAAGACAACAGTGCATTTCATTTGGTGAAGGGCCATTGTGAAGCTCAGTATAATGGGTTAGTTTTTTGCCATCTTTAAAGTGCCTGACTCCACCACGTTAATCCAAAAATGGGCTAAAAGGTGGAGCCTGTTGGAGCGAAACCGAGCCAAATGAAGCCTCTTAACTAGCAGCTAGCTCTCACTGAAAGCAGCCAGCTTCTTAATCATGTATAAACTTGAGCCTTCGCATAGTTTAAACAGTAGAGTTGTGTATATATATATATATATATATATATATATATATATATATATATATATATGTCCCATACAGTTGTAATGGACAGGGAAATACGTAGCTATAGAGAGGCTGTAAACATGTTTATTTCTGCTGTAAAACTGGGCATTGTACTATGGGTGACCTCTCTTGATTGACTCTAGCCAGCCTCAAGTAGCCTTTCGAGGAACTGCAGTTTTAGCTCCTCGCGCTGGCTTCATTTTTTTAGCCCCGGAGGTTGCCTCTTGGCTTCAAGTCACTGTTGACTGATTGTATTTAACTAGGGCCACAATCCTTCCCTAACCTTAATAAGGACCTGCCAGTTTGGTTAAACAAAACTATGAGGGAGTTCTCTTTAAAGACATTGCAGGGAAACAAATGAAATGCACTGTCACTGATAATTTTACTGATGTGTTCAGTGTGAATATTTTGTGATTATAACAATTTGTTATTATGTTATCAGAAATGTGATTTGGGCAGCAATACATTGCCTTTCATATGTACCTGCTCTTGGAAATCAGTAGTATAATAATCATTTATTTATAGAGGACCAGGTTGCAAGGCTCTTGTTTTTACAGTTAGATCACTGACTTTCCCTACAAATAGTTTTTGGGAACTTAAGGCTTTTGGAACCTTTTTTGAATGCCGCTTGATAAACTGTGAAATTATAATGCAGCCATGCTTAAATTAATCCTGTTTGTCACAGCCCCTGAAAAGATGACATGTTAGAGATAAAGCAGAAGTAATACTTAATTTTTTCACAATCTGGTTTCATATCAGCTTTAATACCATCAGCTTCTAGTTTTGAAACCTTTGGCTTGACATTGTGTTGGTTGAGGTGGCACATACACCTCCCATTTAACTTCAGATACGTTCGGGGAGTAGCAGGACCTGTTTCCACATGGCTCCAGAATTAGATGGGTCTCTTTTGAAAGTATTAAGAAGTCAAGGATACTGGCCTAAATTTTCTTCCATGCAGAGAGCTGTTCTTTGTACCAGGAGAATACTTGTGCAGAACGGTGCATGCAGGGATTCAGCCGAATGCTTGTCCCATTTTTTAGTCATGAGGCCCATTACTATCTCTGTTCTGCACTCGGTCTGTGTCCGTCTGGCTCCCTCTCTCTTTGTCTCTTTCTTTCTCTCCGTCTATCTCTCTCTCACACACATGTAATCGCACAGCGTAGCCTGGTAATCTTTTTATTTTGGTTGATTGGGCTGTATCTGTCTACAGATTAGTGCTTACATCACTGTTCTCACACAGCTCCTACCACACACACGTGTTTCCCTGCTGTGCATGCACACACACACACACACACACACATACAAAGGCACACTCCTCATTATGCTTCATTATGTGTGTGTAATCTTTTGTTGACTCTCTATTTTATGCTATCTATAGGTTTTATTATGGTAAATCATAATTACTGTCTTTTATTTGTGGAATCTAACAAAAGCAGGACCATAGATTATGCAAATGAATAACATACAAAATAATGGTAATAATGATAATAAAAAGTAAGCCCCAAAAACATATACAACAGAGCATAAGACCTGATAAAACAGCGTATGAATAAAAAAAAAAACTAAAAAAGTCCCAGGATTCCTCTCCCACTGTAATTTCCTCTCATTTTCTTTGACTTCTTGTCTCTTTTCTGTCATTGTCTGTACTTCTTTGTATCATCATCTTACTGACATACTCTCTAAATTCCGGCACGAGTGATCATCATGTATTTTTATTAAATCAACACGTACATTGTCAGTAGAAGTGCGTGTGTGTTTTGGCTGAGATACGACAGCCCTCAGTGCGCTGCAGGCAGTCACAGCTGAGGAGTGCTTGTGTGTGTTTGTCAATGTGTGTGTGTGTGTGTGTTTGTGTGTCAGTGGTGTGTCAGTTCCAAGTCATTATACACTGTCATTCGTTTTGTCTGTTGCACTGACTCAGTTGTGCCGTCGCTGCAAGTTCAAAGTTTGTCTTCAGGAAAAGCCCGGGACATAACTGAAGTCAACTGAAGGCTTCATGTTGATGCCGTGCTGATGAAGTGTTGGTGTGTAGCTCCACCTTGTGGTTGGATGTCAGCATCCCATTCCTCATTTTTAAACCCAAAACATGTCACTGTGGAGGGGCATGTCAGGTCAATATGGGTGTTTTTCTTGATGTGAGTGTCTTTCCATGATAAGCTGCTTATTGAACATCCCATTGTTCAGTAAGCAGACAGCTGCTTATCAGGGAGCGATGCAATTATGTGGCAGTTATGCAATTATAATTATATTGTGTTTGTTTCTTTTTTATAAGTATATGTACAATGAAGTTGTACTGTGGGGCAACAATGTACAGTTCTGGAAAAACAGCTAAAGTCTTTTCTCTATTTCATCATCACTCTTTATAAACAGATTGATTTCAGCTGCTCGTCACCCGTCTTTCTAAATAAATGAATAACTCTGTTTAGGTCAGTTTGGTGAATGTGTGTGTTCCTGTTGGTATATTTGGGTATTCAGGTTATTTTGAGAACTCCTCCTTCCCAAATGGTGTGTGTGTCTATTCATATGTATGTGTGTCTGTGTGTGTGGGTGTGTGTGTGACCACAAGTTCTGGAACTGGCTTGCTTCTGTATGACAGATGGACCTGCCACCTTGTTCTCCCCATGTAAATGTTCCCTTCCCTTCCTCTCTCTCTTTTCCCTTTCTGTCTCTCTTTCCCTCACCCACACACACACACACACACACGCACACACACTTACATTTTATCCTTCCTGTCATCTGTAATGTATTTTAAGTGCACATTTGTGTCACTTAAATAATCCATGCATATATAACATCTTGTGTTGTGATGTAACATCTATATTTTTAAATGTGGCTCACTGAAAACTTTATCTACTCTGCTCTAAAATGACAAATGAAAAGATTAACAGCATTTTATTCAAATTTGAGATCAAACTAAATTGATTAAAACCAGAAAGACTTTTTATCCCGATATGTTTTACCATATATTATTATAAATGTGTGATTGAAACACTCTACAACTATCATCATCCATAAATGGTGTTAGTCAATAGTTATGGCACTGTAAACTCTTTATTTTAATAAGACATTAGTTTATAAACATTAGTTGCAAACTTATGATGGTCATGTTTGTTGATGAACTACACAGTACATTTCAAAGGATCATAAACATCAGTTTACAATAAACAATTACTTAATAAATGGTTTATAAAAGCATGTTATTATTTGACAGTTAAATAAGGATTATGGATTAACTGTAAAAGTACCATTTATTCATGATAGCTATTACAAAGTGCTTGTCTCATGCACTGTCTCTGTTTGCTTTTTTAAAAATTGGTATCCACAAGAACAAATGATAGATACCTTTGTAACTGCCAGGATGTCACCTGTACACTAAACAGACTGCAGTTTACAGTGCAGATTCGACTGCCACAGGTGTGTGTGCATGCGTGTGTGTGTGTTGCACCCTGCTGAGCTCTGTCTGTACATCGTAGGTAGAATCACCTGAGGTCCCCTTTGATGACGAGGCATGGCCTCACCCAGAGGAAGAGAGGCTGAGTGAAGTCCCAGCCCCGCCTTTCTCCTCCCTCTATTCACACAGCCACAGCTACTACCAGGTAACCCCGCCTCTGAGCCCGTCGCATGCCGTCATAGCTCTGTTCATTTGTGACGATGTTGGTTTTCAGTCGTTTGTCGTCTCTGAAGTTCAGGTTACATGAGCATGCAGTTCCTTTTTTCTGTTCCCTGTTCGTTCTCTTCTGGTTGTTTTTTTTAGACAGTTTTTGCAGATTGTCCAAGATCTGTGGGAGTTGTTGGATTCGATGAAATTCACACAGAAACATTTTAAGATGTTAACATGCAGCATTTTAACATCAATAAATTGTTAGGTAATAAGAGAAGCAACCTTAATAGGACACTGTTTTCTGCTCAAATGAAGCTTAAGTGCCGGAGGTCTCAGTGGCAGATGGTGCAAATGATGAAAACTGAGGGAGAAATAACATGTTTATTCCCCTTAAAAGGAGACACAACTGGAGGGAAGGCAGCCGGCAGGGAACAGACACATTTAGTATCCTCTTAAGGAGCTTCACTCTTTAATTTAGAGAAACAAGTGTAAAATGAAACAAAGCACATCTGCTATATATTATTTATTTCCCAATGATTTCCTCCTTCTGCTGACATTTTGAAAATGCTACATGTAACATCTTCAACAGGCAGTTTCGCTGCATGCTCACTCGTTGCTTTTATCTAAATAATGTGACATAAATCTACACCATCATACCCACCCTACTGCAATTATCTCCCCATGCCAGAGAACTTTTGTATTTGAATCTTGGTTCTCTAGGCTATATTAACACAGAGCATGTTTATGATGTGATAGTTGTTATGTTGGAATGTGATGTAATCCTTTCCTCTCTTAATAACTTCTGTAAATGTTGAGTCAGTGTAGAGAAAGTTAAGGAAGATGACCCCTCATGTCCTCTTGTCAGATTAGTTTTGATGTAGTTGCAGTTAGTAAACTGCAGGAGGCACTAAAGGCAGAAGAATTACCACCATACTGCTCGGTGCCTGAACAAATCAAGATATGACTGTCCCGAGATCATCATTCAACTGTTTAATTGCAAACGTCATGAGAACAAATGAGTGACTATTGCTGGGCCAATAAATGAACAAAGGAGGCTTATTGTTATAGGTATTGACAATCATATTTATTGTCCACTGAGGAGGAAATGCAGCCAACACTGCAGCAATATAATTGACTTTCCTTAAATAACTCCACTACCGAAACATATATCTGCTGCAGAGGAGAAACAGTAAAACATCACTCACTTGTCTTTGCTGTACCACACAAACAATAAGACACACATAGGCCACTCAGAGTGGCTCTTAGTCATTAAGCTAATGCAGATAATTAGGAAGGAAGGAAAGCCAGGGAGAGCCAGGGAGCGGCAAGAGATGGGATAAAGAGAGAATTAGAGGCAGACAGACACAGAGACAGAGGGCAGATTTGTTGCTAGATGTTAATCAGCCTGTCAGTCAGCCAAATCACTCCTCCCTCAATGAATCCTTTTTTTGCCTCCTGCTGATACAGTAATAGAAATTAGGAGTCAGTAAGACTTTAAAACTGCACTTACTGTAATTTGTAATAGGAGTATAGTGGATTCTGCCTCAGTGTGGAAGGCCACAGTCGACCGAGACAATCAAATCAGCTATAGTACATGTGCATATACACTGTGTTACTCTTTGAACCCAAAAATATGTATGTTTAATAGGAAAACAGCAGGTCACAAGTTGCAGTGGGTCCTTTGGGGAACAAAGTAGCTTATTGTTATTTAGACATTCAAATGTAAAATATTCTGCATATGATGTGCTGTGACCATTAAAGCAGAGCAAAGATGGTGTCCGTTCTTGCACTCATGGTGTCACCTCATTGCTGTTTGAATGTAGCCATCTAACATAGTGAAAGTTCCTCAACCGACAAGGTAGCTTAACAGGGAATATTGACTTTGTTGGAGTTGTCAGTCAGGACAGATGGGACCCAAATAAACAATCAACTTTTCTTCAAAGCAGTGTGAAAAATGTAGCCATTGTAATTGTGCCAATGTGTATTATGACACATGACCAAAGAGGTTAAATGATAATCACTTATTTGAGTTGAGTATTTTAACCCCCAAAATAAAACAAATATCTGATGGCTTTAAGTAGCATTTGATATTCATTGCATTATGCTGCCATTACTTTATGTTTTATTTCAGATGTCAGATGTTTAAAACTGTAATAACTGATATATTTTTGCCACTTTGGCCAACAGAAACTGCTACACGATGACTCTAGATAGAGAGCAGCATTATGTTTCATTCAGAGCAGTGTTTTTGGCCACCTGGTGGATTGAAGTTGAATATTCACACTCCTTTAGATCGGCTTTGATCTCAACTCCTGAGGAAAATATCTGACTCTTCCACTACAAAGTACTCCACCACGTTCACCAGCTAGTCGCTGATTGTGTCAGTTGGACATTAGGTGTTGAGCAGGTGGTGTGTATTTTTAGAACTTTACAACAGTGAAGTTGTGGCTAACTGCTAAACAATGAGCTGAAAGATGCCAAAAAGCTCAGTGGAGCAGAGTAGGGCTGCAGAGTCAGACACTTTGGGGGTTCAGCACTACAAGCAACCACTTCCACATTATGCAACATTATCTGATCCATTGTCAATATAAAGTATTGATTATGGGCAGCTTTAAATCACTAAGTGCAGAGAATAACCCTTGCTCCATCCCTAAGAAAAACACCCAGGCGATCCCTGTCCACAGACTGAGAGGCTTCATACTTGTCCTGGCCTACTGGGATTCTTCTTTTGCTTGAGCTGCTGCTTTGCTTGCCCCACAGTGATTCATGTCTATTTCTCTAACCCTCAGTATAAATGGTCCTTACCAGAATCTGAAGGGATCTAATGGAAGTGCTGGGGAGGAGCCAAAATGGATAGAAACCAGTAGAATAGACCGCAGTATAGATCTGTATGGCCTCTGGTTTACAGTGCTTATAGCTGCACCAGCGTCCCTTTACGGCTGTTGACAACACAAAGCTGAGAGTTATTACAGTTTTATTGAGAGTCATGTTAAAAGAGCTTATACAATGTGACAGGGCAACAAAGGGAAACAAATATGTTAAGACTTTGGTTGGCCACCAAAACATGTTTGTTAGGGCTGGGTAATATGGCCATAAAATTGTATTTATCATGATATTTTTAGTTCATAAAATGACACACAATGACAATGTATATCTCAATAGTTCTGTATCTCCAAGGTACTTAATTAATGATAAGACTGGGCATCAAAGTCAAATATCACAACATTAGGTTCTAACGTTATTTCGCTCACTGCTAAAATCAGTAGGGATGAAGCCTTAAGTCTGTATTATGGCCATATATACATAACTGCATTGTTGTTGGGTATCTGTGCCAACAGGATCAGACTGTCTGGAGCCTGTTGAGCTGGAACCCAAAATAGGTCTTGGGTCAGTCTGTGGCACAACCACAGCCTGTGCTAGAGAGGGAGCAAATAATTTGGTAAAACGTAAAGACAGCCTTTGTATGCTAAGCTCTCAATCATTAGCCCGGCCTACCTGTAGAGGATATGAGGGCAAAGTTGGCTCTCTCAGCAGTCGGACATTAAACATGCATGATGTGTGCTTTTATTTAATTGGTCCTGAAATATTAATAGAGCTGGCATTCACTGGCTGACATTTGACTGGAGAGAGAGAGAGACAAAGTGAAAGAGAGAGATGCTTATGAAGTCATGGTTGGTTGTGATATGGCTACTGTGTCAGTGAATTGTTGCTGTGTCAGCTGACATGTCTGTGTGTTGTTCTTTCTGTTCTGGTGGCTGGCTGCACACACACTGGCTGCAGAGGGTGACTGGCATATGCTAATGATGTGGCTCCAGTTGTCGTTGATGATGGCTTCTTACTGTGCATTCACGCTGCGGGCAACATGATTGATGTATTGCTCTATCGCTAATTGTTGTGGCCGTCAGGTTACATTGGTGTTCTGCAAACATATAGTTTTCACACTGCTTATGTGCTGTTTAAGAGTTTGTAAATCTGCAGGCATTCACCAAATATCCTACCATGGACAACTTAATGTATATTTTATAGGGATGGTGGTCTAGATTTAGTTGTCCACTACTTTGGTTCAGAGTGAAATTTGCAACAACAAATGTTTTTAGTCATATATCTCAACAACTGTCAGATGGTTTGCCATGAAATTTCGCACAGACATTCATGTCCCCCTCAAGATGAATCCTAATAGATTTTAAGAACGGTTAGTGCCATCATCATCATCATCAGATCACTTTCAGTGTTTCCATACCTGCAGAAGTAACCACATTCCCACTGACCTCAGATGATTTTTTTCACAAGTATCACCATGCTAATAAACTAAACTAAGAAGGTGTATATGTGCCACATACTGTGCTGAGCATCACCAGGTTAACATGGTATGTTAACATACGCATGAATGTGTATGTGTTGTGTTGTTCTGACTGAAAACAAACCTACCTTGGGGACAATAAATCTGAATCAATGTTAGAGTGCTGGGTAAACGCTTTATATTAAGATCCATGCAATAAGCATTAGTCAAAGATAGGAAAGGTGATTCAAGAGAAAGATAGCTGTTTCTTGATTTCTGTTTCCAGGTTGTCAAATACTTCTGCTTTGGGCTTTCCGAATTCCAACTCAAAGCATCGGTATTTAATAAACCTGGGAATGAGACTCAACAATCAACCATCTTCCTCCGGAACTGAGTCCCTATCTTCAGAGGCAACGAGGCCCTTTCAGGTCCTTGCAAGATGGTTATTAACAATGATAAGTCTATGTAAGTTTTAATAGTAGCATCATAAACATGTTATCTGTTGGATTATAAGCCATTTTCAAGCACTGTTAACACCTGTTTACACTTTACACAAGTTGCACTACATCAGAATATTAGTGAAACCCTGAGTTTCTTACCGAAGTATTAAGTGTTACCAAATACTAATGTTGGCATTTAACTGGTATGTCAAAGTACATCCTTTTGTTGCATAATCTCCTGTCATTATGTAATTGTGCTTTGTTACTTCAATGAATTGATAGTAATGTGTGCAATGTGGAATGGCTGCAATAACAGCCATAGCCTCCATATTACAACTTTGCCTTGGTAGGATATAGGTCTTGACAATATCGTAAAATGTATGTAATTGAATGTGAAATCCTTCAGACTGTCAGTCACAGTCCACTTTTTGCCCCCACTTAAGACTTCTAGGTTGCCCCATGACTTTCTTTAGGTATTGACAAAGTTTACGGTTAAAATGATAATTTACCAACGGAATGGATTAGGATTTTTAATATCTGTAGCCCTTATAGTCGTGTAGCAGCTTGGCTAGTCTGTAGCTATTTAATATTCAAACTGTTAAGTGGTAGGTACTGTACTTCTCCAAAATATCACTCTCACCCACTCAGCTTCTCTGTCACATATCAGGCAGTTGTCCTGATTTTTTAAGTTTAAAGTATAAGAAATCTCAGAGACATGTGTTCGGATCTTAGGAAACAATACATTAGTCAGCCAGGTGTACCTCAGGACTCGAAAAAAGCTGTTGCCATAGATACTGTTCCCAAGGAAACAGGAAGAAGCTGTGACAGGGGTCTTGCCCCACCTGTGGCTAATCCTCAGGGAGGCTACGACAGATGTATAGGCTAACTGTACACTTCAGATGCTTGGGGAAACTGTTTGAAATATCTTTGTTCAGCTTGTGCTAGTAATTGCAGCTATAGCCACAAGCCTGGCTGCTCTTTCCATTAGCCCGGACATGCTCATTCATTCAGTGCATGCTAAAGCCTCTAGGCCTGTATGGCAGGTTACAGGGATGCTGTGAAGACACTTGCTAGCCTGGTTGTGTACTTTCCTCCTTTCCTCTCCCCTGTCTTCTCTTTTCTTTTATCTCAGTTGGTGCCCGGCAACAGCCTGTTGTTTTCCATTCTGGAGTCATGCGCAATGTGTGCAAGTCTGTGTGTGTGTGTGTGCGTGTGTGTGTGTGTGTTTGTGTGTGTGTGTGCATGCGTGCATGAGAGAGAGTGAGTGAAAGTGTGTGGGAGAACTGGGTGCTGCAGTGTCTAGAAACAGCCTCGGGAGAAGATATCTCTCCAGCACACACACATATGCATACACACGTATAAACAGCAGACCTATCCACTGATGCACCCATGTATTTGACACACACACGCACATTAGAAATTAGAAGCGTACCTGTCGGTACTGTGCTTCAGTGTGTTGTTGCTGTCACTGGGTGAAACCTGGTGAACGTCTCTCTTATTCTGCTCTCGCTTCTCTCTCTCTATGTCTCTCTCTCTCTCTCTCTCCCCCCGCACACACACACACACACACACAAACACACACACCAAACAAATGAATGTCTAGCATTCAATTTCTAATTCTGTGGCATTCAGCTGTTTTCCACCTCTTCACCTGCAACAGGCATCATTGCAAATGTTTGAGTGTGCATGCATGTTTGAGGGTGTGTGTGTATGTTGTAATGTAGGTGGGGGTTCTGTTTTGTCATTGGCTGGCTGGAAAGTAGGGGCGTGTCTTGTACCAGTAATGATATCTGACAGTAAGAGAGGGAGCGAGAGAGAGAGAGAGGCGTCGGGTTGCAGCTTCAATAAAAGACTGGAAAAGACAATTTGCTGAGAGACAGAGACACAGAACGAGAGACAAGGTGGGTGTGGGGAAGGCTGAAAAAGGGGAGGGGGAGACCGAGAGACTGAGCAATGCACTGTACTGAGTGAGAGAGACGAGAAGGGAGAGTGAGACTTGGAGCGACATCACAGATGTAGAAGGGAGGGGAGGAGAAACAGGAGTTGCAGAGTGATTCTCGCAACCATCCACCTACTTCAGATGCTCTCCTCCTCGCCTGCATCCTTCCACCTCCCTCCTTTCATCCATCCAGCCAGCCAGCCCTCCCTCCTTTCTTCCTTCCATATTTAATGGGAGCGCACACAGTGACAGAGTGGAGATTGACTGGTCATCTCCTTGGACGAGAGAGGAGGAGGGAGCGTGGAGGAAGAGGTGGGGTGGAGAAAGACAGAGAGAAAGAGTGAACTCCCTTAAATAATCAATCCTCATATCCTGTCGTTGCCTGGTCCACGCTCCCCCTCACTTCTCTCTGAAGAGAGGAAAGAAAGGAGTTGAGGAGAGGAGATTTTGGATGGGCAGAGATGAGGATGCTGGACATTTCTCCTGGCTAGAGAGAAGATGGGATGATGGACAAATGGATAGACAACAAAGCCACACGAGCAGATGGATTGACAGGTAGATGGATGCACAGCAACCCTGAGAGACCGACTCCAACTCTGAGAGGACTCTGTCTACCTGCCCTGCACTTTCTACCTCCTCCTCCAGCTCCTCCTCCAGCTCCTCCTCCTCATCGCTCCATCTGCCAGCTGCTCTCTCACTCCTGAGGGAGCTGAAGAAGAGAAAAGGGAAAATAAAGAGATAATAATATTTAGAGAAAGCAGAGAAGAGAGGATGGAAATATCATCAATAGCAGCCTAATCCTCGGCAGAACTGGTGACAGAAGGAAGAGCTGGACTGCGTGTCTGACAGAGAGAAAGAAAGGGAGAGCGAAGCGACAGAGGGGAGAAACTAGAGATGAGGCAGTGGAGAAGTGCGACAACATGAACTCTATCTTGTCTGTCTAAGGGACGAGCAGACATCAGAGACCATGAACTATATCTTCGGCAACAACACCCTGTACCCCCGCAGTGCGAGGGTAGGCGGGGCGTCTGGGGGTCAAGGGGCGGGGCTAGGAGTCAAACAAAAACTGGGACCCAAGCGTGGCTCCTCGGAGGAGCTGGCACCTCCCCACACCTCTTCCCCCTCCACCTCCTCACCCGCCTCCTCCTCCCCCTCCACATCCTCCTCTCGCTGGCAGCAGCTCCTTATGTTCTTCTCCAGGAGGAGTGCCTTCACCGATTGTATCAATGCTGGCCAGGTAACACACACGTCACATGCTGCGTCTGTGCTTTATGCTTGAGGGGTGTAGGGGATCAGGGTGGGAGGCATGTAACTTAAACTGGGCTTTTTGTGTGTGTGTGTGTGTGAGTGTGTGTGTGTGCGTGCGCGTGTGTGATTACATTAGCAATCATTCTCTAGTTTCAGTTTCTTAGCCAGAACAGAGAGGCAGTCAGGGGCAGCAGGTAGGTTTTAAATTGAAGTTGAAGCAGCTCTCTGTTTGTGGTTGAGATTTTTGATAATGTTGTCATGGAAATGAGCCTGCCTGGCACAGTGTCTGAGACCCAGAGAGCCGGTGTGTTGCCATGGCAAAGCCATCATTTAGCTGATGATTGCATTTGCACGTTGGCAGTCCAGTGGCACTAGATGGTAAGTCCACACTGAAATCAAAATCCCACCATGGAAAAGAAAGCTGTGTGGCTGACCTCGCCACATGTTCATATGGTCCCATTTGTTCTTTCTGGCTCAATAAGCCATAGAAAACACTGAAGTGTTTATATATGTTGTGGCTTCACATTTCCTTTAATAAAGTGAATCAAATACTGTGCCATATGAAAGTGCGACATAACTATAGGGCCTACCTACATAGCAGACATAGCAACGCCATAGCTACCTCGTCAAAGATGTACACTCACCAGCCACTTCATTTGTTGCACTTACACAGTCTAATATGGTCCAGTACAAAAGCTATGCTATGAGTTCTGCCTTTTAAAGATACAAATATAAATATAAATATGGATTGACACTGTCAGAGAGGTGTTAATTTTATATATATATATATATATATATATATATATATATATATATATATATATATATATATATATATATATATATATATATATATATATATGTATACGTGTTTCTGATATCTTTGACCACTGCATTAACACACATGAGAGATAGACAGATAGTTATATTGAGGTTCATCACCACCAATAAATATGAAGTAGAACTATACCTTTCTGACAGAGTCAAAAAAAAAATGAAAAATTATGTTAAGTTTCAGAAAGTCAGTATTCATAGTAGATCTTTATTGGATTGCATTACATTGTACTGGTGTAATGGTTTTTAACCACTTGGGCTGTGCCTGCAAATATGTCGCATCAAAGCTATTCACAGTAGCAGCTATGCTAACTGTGATTGGATGCTCCAATATGTGAATTTGTGACACAATGAAATGATACTTACTGCGCCAAGCAGGACTGGAAGTAAAATGGTGCCAGCTTGAAGAGCTGTGTCAGCCCCTTGCTGACATGTAGCTAGTGAAAGGTCACATTCACCAGGTTCATGTCATCTGATTGTCCCGTGTCTCCATTACGGTTCATACCATTAAGATGAATCAATACATTAAAACACCCAAATTGCAAAAACATGACTGATCAAGGCAGCAAAAGATCAGCAAATCATGTGTTCTGAGGTAAATTTACCGTTTTTTTCAAAGTAGTCGTGATTTTGACGAGCGCATGAATGGATAAAACTGTGATTCTGTGATTGTGCCATTGTCATGGGTTGTGATTGGACATCTGTAATGTACAACATGACTGGCTAATGCCTACATTCATGATGCAATAGCTCAGACAAATCAGCCTCTCACTTAGCCATGTAGTATACACATTTTGCATGAAAATAATTTAAAAAAAGAGTTAAAAAAACAAAGATTGATATGCAAAAACTTAACTTATGATGTGGCCAGTGTAACAGCATTTATGACCTCTATAGAGATATTGTATTGAGACAGCAAGAATCAACTTGTGTTAACTTGGTGTACAGCAACAAGCACAGAAGTGGCTCTGTATAGTCACTGTATATCACAAACTAAGGGCGAGAATGCACATCCGATTACCTTTGGGAATATAATGAAAGCGTGATATGGTCTGATTATGAATGACAGTGCTGCAGTGCTGCTGTCAGTGGGTGAAACACAGTTATTGCCAAGCTATAACTCAAACCCTATATTTTGGCTGTGGGTCTGCCGTTAACCCTACGTGTAGAGTATAGATCGAGCTGGCTGTCGATTACATCATCAATGTAATGACTTTTCACATGCTGAGACAAAAGTACTTAGTTACAATGGTGCTGATAGAAAAGCTTTGCTATAATAATGATGGATCAAGAATATGTCCTTAGCCCACCTGGGTGGATAAATGAGGGGAAAATATTTCCACTGATTCGTTGGGGGATGTTGGCCTGCAGCATTGTTGCTGACAGAGATCATAAATAACATTGGCATCCATGATAACCAACTTGAGTCATCACACCAGCAGCTTGCGTAAATCACTAAACTGATGTCCAAAGCAATCTCCACAGCCTTTGAAGGACCCAGTAGAGCAGGACTGATACCTACCTGATAAATATCTTTACAGGAAGCACCTCTGGTGTAGACAGAGGCTGCAGCAAACAGTTGCAAGTTATCTTGTGCCTCTCGGTCTCCTCACCACTCCCATAATTCCAATAAGACATCAAAGATTCCCTCTGTCTGTTCACATTCTTTAATCCAAAGCACATTTTCATCCCTTTCATGTAGTTTTGCTCCATGTACAAGTTAAGCCTTTTCACTGTTTTATTCACTTTTAAAATGTGCACTATCTGGTCCTGGAAGACTGTCTGTGGTCTTCATATTAAAATCAGTTTCTACAATGTAGAGCCCTGTTTTAGTATATTCTCCCACCCTGGGACAATGTATCACTAAAATTAAAACATGAACATGGAAACCACTCAAAACAATCTTTGAGTCCTGATTACAAAATCAAGGTTATATACAGGTATATGGCAGTCTACTCATTTGTCCACAAAGTTCTGTTGGTTTTTTCAGATGCAGTTTTTAGTTTCTGTGTTGGACTGAGCCAGACTGATGTACTGATACTATCGACAGCTGTTAGCCGATATTATTGGCTGATATTGACCTGTCATAGATATATTGGAGATATATCGTAGCCCGTATATTTGTAGTCTCTGCTCTAAGCTCTAGTTTCAAACATCATCTATGACAGGACCTTATAAGAATGGAGACAGGAGAAAGGAAGCCATTTTGAGTAAAGTCCATAACCCCAGAGATGTCGTCATTGTTGTGACACATGACCCGCCCCTTCCTCCCAAAAGCCAGTCATGTGCTTTATCAAAGCTGAACTGGGAAA
Organism: Acanthopagrus latus; assembly: GCF_904848185.1. Lineage (NCBI taxonomy): Eukaryota > Metazoa > Chordata > Actinopteri > Spariformes > Sparidae > Acanthopagrus > Acanthopagrus latus. The sequence continues at coordinate 24,829,333 of NC_051049.1, forward strand.
CATATAAGTCAGTTGCCTCGTTTCACTGACACAGGTGAACGCTTGAAATTTGAATCAGTTTGGTGCGACTGCTGACAAACTTCTTATCGGCAAGAAAGAGGAAGAGGATCATGTTTATGTACAGGATTACCAAGGACAGTGAGGTTATTCAATCAGTACACATTCAACTAATATTTGTTCATTTGCAGTTAGATAGTTTCATTTCCTATCCTTTTTGGAATTCTTTTTGGTATGGTGAAACAGTGCGCATGCCCTGTAGAAGTCTAATTTGTGGGAATAAAATCATTCAAACCTTATTTTGGACAAAGTCACTGAACCTCATAAGTGTTTTTTATTAGATTTGACTGGTAATTCTATACATCATCAAATTATGACTCCCCTCCCATTCAATTAGGTAGGGCCTGGTCTTGTTCCTTGGTCCTGAAACAACTGCTAGGGGGCATTGCCAAGATGGCTGCTGAGTAGTCAGACTTGCCTAACAGGACTTTGGTTAAGACTGTTTCAATCTGTTGCTTTTGTTGATGCACAAGCTTTTTGGTCACAGCCAAGCCGGTATTATATCTTTAAATAACAGGTTAAAAAAAGAATAGTGTTTGTGCTATAGATGACAAATGCAGAATGGCCACTATTGGATCCAGACCGGTATTATTGATCTAAAACTCCTGAGTGGACGAGGGACCACTCTCAATGTTCAGCCCTGCAGCACTTACAGTATATAGCTGTCTGCAGATTTACAGCACGGCCCATGGAAAAAGTTATCCCACCCACACCCCCCTGGCCTGCAGTAATCGTATTGGCCAGTGTTTTCCCAAGGTGTTGCCATTTTCCTGTCTAAGGCACTTACTGCATGAGTGATAGGCCATTACATTACACACACGCAGCTGTAAGTCCTTTTGATTCAAGAGATTGTTTTTTTCTTTTTTAACTATTTGATGGAATTGGTTTGGAACTGCTGATTTGGCCTCATAGGTCAAATTAGAAATATACCATTACTCATTTCAAACTCTGTGTGTGTGTGTGTGTGTGTGTGTGTGTGTATGGTTGAACCAAACTGAGAACACACACACACACACACACACACACACACACACACACACACACACACACACACACACACACACACACACACACACACACTCCTCTTTAATCAAATTAATCAGCTGTACAGAGTAAAACAATGTGACATTTATAGGTCTGGAATACTTTAGAGCCCAGACATCGTACTTTATCTCAGTGGAAAGCACTTATTGCAAAAAACCTTCTCTGTGGCTCAAGTGTTGTCACAAGTTTGTTTCTAGTGAGAGTCACCATTGTGATTCAATCGTGAGTCGATTATCTACCTTTAGAGCCAAGTAGTTATTAGAGCTAACTGATTGACGTAGGCCAATGTCTTAGGTACCAAAGCATTCTTCTTTCCCCCGTCTTCCTTGGCATCGTTTCAAGAATATTTGCGTCCAAATGATGGCGCTTGAACTTTCCCAAAAATGGAGAAGAGACAGAGCATGCGTATAAAGCTTGAGCGCTGTATACAAACAGACAGTAGAAAGAGAAACCGAACACAAGAAGAAGAAGAAGATGAAAATGGCTAGTGCAATGGCATGTTTGCTCAGCGTAATGGCAAAGGAGCATAATATTTTGCACTAGTAACCCTAATAGGCTAAATATCTTCTGTAGCACGAACATAAGCATGTAGTCCGCCATTGTTGTTGTTATGAGAAATTGCGGAGTTAAGTGGTCGAAGGCTAGAGGTCGACGGGTTGCTTTCCAAACGAGAACGCAAGGGCGACGTTTTCAAATTTTTATACCCTGATAAATACCCTGTTAGAAAAAAAAAATGCGTTTACAGGATCCATTTGGATGATCTGCCAAAACGATGTAAAACATGTGCGTTTACACACAAATGTGTTTCCATGTGGATGGCCCCTGTCCCTGACAGTTGAACTTACTGGAGTCACTACTTCATAGCTCCTTGTGGTCTCTGTAAATTTAATTTACACAGTTTGAAAAGAGTTAGTGAAGCATAGTTGCATGATTTATTGTATTGTTTTAACTCCAGAAATGTTCTGTTTCCCGATAATTGGGCCCTTATCCCATCTAAGGCCATTTTATACTGGAATTAAACAAGGTCATTAACAACAGAGGGTTGCATGTATGGTGGTTTCTATACTCCTTCATGCTACACAAATTACAGATCATATATCCAGTTATTTATATACAGAGTTACATAAACAGGTAGTTCATCTTTTGAGTCTGCATCAGGATGAATGTAAACAGCAGCACTGTAATGGCAATGATAATATAGTCAGTGTTTTCACTTCAAAAGTTCAGCATCTTGAAAACATTATCCACCCACGTTGTGTCCACCTCTCCTCATCCTGTAGTCCAACACTGTCAGCCTGGAAACATGGTCTGCCTGTCGAGCGCCACAGCTTGATCTGAGATGTTGTGGTCGAGACAGATCCCTGACAAAAATGTGGGCGCAACAGTCTCTGATCTCATGTTGTTTAGTCAGCCTGAATCCCATTTGTCAATTTCCTTTTGCTGCGACCTGATATTAGTCAGGGGCAGCCTTAAAACAGAGCTGAATTAGCATGGCTGTGACACACATGGACAAGTCTCAGTCACCTGAGTGAAATACCACATTTTTAGTGAGACTCATTTTGTGTTCCTCAGTTATTGTGACATATCGACAGATGAGTGTTATCGATTATCATAGAATCACTTTAATGTAATATTATCTTCATTGTGGGGCAGCATACCCTGGATCATTTGCACTCCTAATACTAAAACTTCACCAAGGGGCAAAATCCCTGTTTTTTTGGAAACCAGACACAGAGCGTTGTAAAATGTTTGACACCAAAGTGTTGCTGCAGCTTTAATTTCATACTAATCGTTCGGTACTCGTCTGCATTTTTGACACCAAGCTCCTTCAGAATTTCTCAGTACCGGACGCACACTGATTTTAATAAGAATCCTAACAGGTCATGTAAAAGAGGAGCCTCCAGTTCTTCTTGACAAGCATCAATGGCATTTATAAACTTTTGTTTTGTTATGGGAGTAATAAAACGTAGGTATTTAACAGAGTGTCCTTGACATATGATGCACTTTGTGTAGTTAGTGCTTTTGTCTTCACAACTCTTGCCATGAGACTCATGTTTCAGCGACATGGCAGTGTCACCCACATGTTTCATTGGCTGGCTTGTCATCTTGCTTCAGGAAAGAACATACAAAAAAAAAAATACTGGTCAATATCGTTGCAATTATGAAGTAGTGGATACACTTGTGAATAGATGCAATATATTGTTCTTTAAAAAAAGTAATATTTTAAACATAGCATATGTAGTGCAGCCTCAATCTGAAAATACTCATTCTTTCCTTGTGCCAATTACATACAAATGTGTAGGTGTGGCATAGGTGTACGTGACCCCACACAGCACTGCACAAACAACAAATAGTTGGTATGTCACATGAAATACTCTCAATCAATGATAAAACATATACTGATAAAATGAAAAATATAAGACAAAGGACTTACAGTTTTTTTTTAGAATGTTAGCTAACAGTAGCTAACTGTGCTTGCCAGCTAGTTTACAATTCTTTCAATTGCTGAAACACCAGAACAACTAAAATTAGCATAGGTGGCAAACAAATATTGCCCTTCTGTAAATTATATGAATAAATTCATCAACATTTCTTTCAAATTGAATGTTGTCTGATCATGCCAGGTAACGTAGTTTTTCACAATAGGGGTTGCATTGTTTGGAGCCAGCCTGTAGCTTTCCAGTAGCTAGTAGAAAGGCTACCTTGGACTTAAATGGAAGCTTATAAATTAAGGAAGTTTTCTATATACATGTTAGGCATAGATATTCTCCATAAAGTGCTGAAAAATAATAACTTTCATGAGAATTTGTCAGGCGAGCAGTACTTTTTTTTTTGTCTTTTTGGGGATTTTGAGGGTGATATCTTAAAATCGAGCTGCAACAAGTGCAGGAATCTTTTTTCATGCCTCCCTCTATGTGTCAAGATACTCTCTGCCAAATTTTATGGTTGTATGACTATTTATGCCATTGTAGTACCTAAATATTTGCATTTACAAAATTTTTCCAGGAAAATTACCCAAGAAGAGGGGTTTTGGCCCCCGTAGCTTTCCAGCAGCTAGTTGCCCAGGATGTCCTCCCAGGTTTTAATCCTTGAAGGTCCTAGATATCATTTCTGGTGTCAAACCTTTTACAACGCTCCATGTGTTTTTGACCTCAATCATCAAAAATAAAGGGTTAATCAGACTCTTTGCATTGTTTTTGTTGTAGACACACACAGTAACCCTCTCTCCCTCTCCCCACAGCCCCCACCTTGTCTCTGTATAATTGATGAGTGGTACAGCAGAGGTATGAAAGTCAGCCTTGTTGTTCAGAAAGGGCTCTAAAAGCTTTAAAGAGGTGTTTAGTGGTCACAGGAAATGGAGGTAGAGAGGGATGGACAGAGCCAGAGAGAGATAGACAGAGAAACAGAGTAAGACATTGAGGGAGAGAATTAGTGATTGATTAGGAGAGAAATCTGATAGCCTATTAGCTCAAAGTGGGCAATGGGAATAAATCATGCACATAACTCATATGGATTATAATTTATCCATCAACCTAAAGAGTCAGCTGATGGACTCATACTAAGTGTCAGTTGGTTGATGATTTGATCAGGACTGGTTATGAGTTTCTTTTGTTCTAAAACATAAAATACATCAAGAAATACTCTGCATTTAACTTATAAAGCAGTTGCCTTGAAATAGTCTCAACCAGTGGCTTAATGAGACTACAGATGCTGTCAAGGACATTAAATGTCATCATTGCTGTAGATTAAACAAACCAGTATAAAGTAATAGCTTAGCCTTAAACATCTGCAGAGTAAAATGCAATGTACACATGAATGCAGCTGTAATAATACTCAGAAACATCAGATATGATAGTAAAACGCTGTCTTCAGTAAAGGATCTGAATACTTCCTCCACCACTGTCAAACAGTGAGTGACAAATTTACAGTTCCGCTAGAATGATGATGGAAATGTAATTCATACATATTGGGTAAATTTAAAAATGGAAAACGCGTGGGAGCCACGTCATTAACGCTCTCATCCTATATGGCGAAGTACGTCTGTACATTAGAGTTCAACCTACTCTCCCCAACACACACCCTGCTCCTGTGGAGAGTGGCTCATTATCCTTCTGCTGCCCAGGGAAACTTTCCACTCTCCCTGGGCCTCATGGGATACCACCATGCAGAAGTAGGCTTCTCTGGTTTGCCCTGTCATCTTGTTTTAAATCTGTTGTTCTGGTGGTGTGATTGGCAGTGAAGGTCATATTTAGGTGCATTTGGGCTGTGCCCAAATATATGTATTCTAGGACAGTTAATCAGTTACTTACATACTATTTATATATATATATATATAATCTGTTGTTGAGTGGGAAGTATGTAATAAACTCAAGAAGGTGTTTTTTTGGGAATCTTCACACCATAACTGTGAATTTTCACCTCCCGCAGACAGAAACTATACATCATCTCCACATAGTAATAGAGCAGCAAAGGCTAGTGGAGGATTATTTGCACTGGCCAAATATCAATCTACAAAAACAGCAACATTTGCAAAAAGGAATTGAACAAATGTTTGGTATTTGTTTTTAAAAAGCATGAAGCGTCATGAGAGAGAACATGAGTATTTACATGTTGTGTATTCTGCATGTTTTCCTTTCTGAACACCACAGACCTGAGCAGAGCCGACATTTATTCCCATCCTCTCATGTCCGTGCTGTGCACAGATCAAATGGGAATAAATACTTGTTTGAAACCTTCAAGGCACCATGACTGAATGCCCACTTTGGTTGTTCCTGACCAGCTGTTGTGTGCTGCTGCTGCTGTAGCGGTTTAGAAATTTGTCCCAAAAATCAATCATGTGGTATGTTTTCTTTTTAATGAGAGAGGTGTTTCCTAATTAAGTGAACAAGAGCCCCTGAGACTGTTTCGTCTTATCAATAAAAAAGCTATTTATAGTATGAAGGCGATGTCATCAATGGGAGGGGCTAATGCAAATGTTTACAACCTGAACCACCATTGCCCGTGGTAACCAATGAGCTCCTCCGATTGCTGGCCAACACTGCGGGCGGCATCAGTTGTTGTCATGGTGATGCTGCTATGCTGATTAACAGGCAGAGTACGGCATTTGGATGTGTGTTTTGTGTGTGTGTGTGTGAGAGTGTTAGAGAGAGAGAGAGTTATGGAGAAATAAAAAAAGTTGATGAGTGTGTGTAAACCTAACATCTTAATATACTTGCTCTCTCAGTTATGCGACACACACACACACATCCACACACACGCACACACACACTGTATTTTAGCAGTGGGTAGTGCATTAGATTCGTGCTTGTGCGTGTGTGAGGTGTTGCATCACCTTCTGTGTGTGGGACGAGGCTTGCATATCAGCGCTCTCCCACATACACACTAGCACACACACAAACACACACACACACGCACACATACACACACACACACACACACACACACACACACACACACACACACACACACACACAGACGTCTCCACACACACAGACTCTTTTTCTCCTCCCTCTCCATCAGTCTCCTACCTCCAGCCTGTTCTCTGTCTATGCTGATATAATCAACACAGATTAACTGACCACGAGCAATCACTTATTATGACCACTAACTAATGAGGCTGAACGCAACATAATGCAGCTCCATAATATCCTCCTGTAATTAGTATAGAGGGATTTGATACTTCTGAAAGCTTTTTTTTGAGTATATGTACTTTATTATATATTCAGTTTCATAGCACAATAAACATGAGATCTCTTACACAGGATGATATACATACATACAGAGTATACACTGTGATGTATGATGACATTGTTCAGGGGTGGAGGGGATGGAGTGTAGTTATTATGTGCTTCTGAATTTGTGGTTGTGTGTTTATTAACTGCATGCCAGAGCACACTGCTGTAGTCACAACTGTTTCCAGCTGTCGTTCTGACCCACTGATCTCACCCATTCAAGAAAACAACTGTCTCTCATTACTACACTGTAAAATGACATTCATCTAGATCTGTCATCTAGAAATAATACAATCTCATCTGTAACTTAGCTGGTAGCAGGCTCAACTGGCCAGATATACTGACGAAGCTAAGCTATGAAAAAAACAAATGACAACAGCACAATAGAAAAAAAACACCAACAGTGGCCTGCAGAAATGAAACACAGCTCCACCCAATGTAACCCGAGTGTCTTTCCTGTCAAACCTGCCTTAACTGGACTTGAATAAGAAAATTATAAACAGAACATTGAGGGTAACTTAATGCATTGAGCAGCAACAACCTACTTTTCATTATCTCTCCCACATCACACAAACACCAACAACTCCTGCCTTATGGCAACTCTGAGGGGACACACTTCTTTATTACATTCTCTGGTGAGAGGCCATTTAAATCATGGTACAGGGCTCAGTAATCTATGACTGTCATCTGTCAGCCCAACCCTATTCTTGCTTGCTGGCGTATTAGTAAATATGAGTCTCTGATTTCCAAGTCCTTAGATTTGATGCCGAAGTATAGAGGGAGATAGGTGGACTCAATATGAAATCCTTTCACATTCGGCTTGAGCATCAGCATGGAAGAAGGCTGCTAGATCGAACAAGAAGATATGAGTGTGATCTGCCACTGAGTTCCCATGTTGTGTCCAACATTTGTTCTGAAGTCCAGTTTGTTTTGATTTTGCTTTTGGGATTATCTAATACTCTCCATCTGACACTACTGACTGGTTGACACGCTTGACTGGTTCACGGCTACTACATCAAGGCTTCACAGCTAGATACAAATGTTGAAGATGATGTTGAATCTAAAGCTTTGCATGCGCATATTGTTGCTGCTTTGGAGAGTCACTATTTGTTGTCCCACAGCAACGTTGTCTGCTCGTGTGATATAAACATGCAGAGTTATATGATACCTTCTGTAATGCTCTCACACAAGGATGTGTTACAGGAAATGACAGGCTCATTACTGTATAAAACACAGATTTTAATTGGCTGAAAGCTGCTGTTACACAGATAATACAAGACCACAAACGTTGTCCCATGTAAGTGATGCAGTCTCTCTTGACCTGTAATTGCTGTGCCTTCTCATTGGCCATCCAGTGTGTTCAGTGTCTTGATTAAAATTAAAGTTTAATGCAATGTAGTTCACTGACATCCTGTAACACAAATGAATGGTAACACTGCCAGAATGTCTAACAAGGTGAACCTGTCTGCCACCAGAAAAGTCTTCACGACCACATCTTTAATATCAGTGTAGAACAAAAAGTTTAGGTGGTGGAATGAATTTCCTTATTTGCTGTGTGCACTTTGTATTTATGGGAATACATTTAAACTCATATATTTTAAGTATGTATATAATAATAATGATAGTAATACAAACACAGAAATATTATTTTGGTGAAGACCTTTTTATAACTGAATAAACTAGCAGTCCTCAGAGGGAACTGAGTTCCCCAGAAGAGTATTTAAAGCTAGAAAGTTGCTACTTACTGTAGAAGAGTCCTGCACATATTAAAAAGTCAAACAGTTAAAATTGTTTGTTTATTCAATTTATTATGTCATGAAATCAATCAATGAGTATTTCTCTCTTCTGAATTAATTTCTTACCCAAAGCTGCATAGTGCATCTTTAAATGATCAATTTATTAATTAAATGGCCAAATGACAGAAAATCAAATGGCAACTGAAGTGATAAATTATTTCAGTATTTTTTTTTCAATATAATGGCAAATATTTTCTGGTTCCAGATTCTAAAATGTTCAGTATTTATTATGATATTTTAGGAATTCAGGCAGTTGTTTGGATAAAACAAGCTACTCTTATATGTCATTTGGACTCAACCTGGGATATTTTCAATAAAGAAAATGAAGATTAGTTGCAGCCCATGTGTCATTTTCATTGTCATTTCTCTTTGCTCTTTGTACCTGATTTGAGCTGGTGGACATATTGTGTAACTGTAATAGATGAAGGAGACATTACTGATCAACCTCTTTATAAATGTTGGAAGTAAGTCTGTATAGGCTTCATTCACTTGTGTGCAAAACACAATATTTAACTTCTTTTAGTCCTATATTTTGGATTAAAATGACCTTTGATAACCTAAGAGACATCTTCTGTGAGTATCATGGCACTTCTCAAAACCTCTTTTAAAACAGTATTCAGCACTTGTTTGAAACAAGCAACCTTGTCATGGAACATAAAATTAGAGAGCAAACTCTTTGTAATTCAGCCATACAGCATTGGGAGTTGGTCTGTATGGATTTATTCTTAATTCTTTTGTGTTATGCTGCAATAGTGGTTGCAGCTCCTTGTTCTCTGCAGGAGGCAGAGGGCAGCATCTCTAGACAGTGAAAGCAGAGTTCTTAATTAAGTCTTGGAGGATGAGATCTCGAGGGTGGAAGACATTGTAGACACCTAGATGGAGACAAAGAGAGACACGAGGCAAACTAATCTGCAACAGACACCAGGACCGTATCCTTAACAGAGAATACTGTTACAGCCACATTACTTCACTCTGATTCTTTGGCTCACAGTTGGAGTGAGGCACAACGGACTACAAGCTTTGGTTTCACCAGAAAAAGGATGACACAGATAGAAGAAAAAGGAGAGCATTATAGTCTGAACACCAGCCACTCAGTTACTATTGAACTTCAAGTCTCGACCTTACAAAGTAATCTTCACCAACAGCCCCACAAGAAGTATCACTTCCTGAGGTCAGCAATCATAGTGAGAGGAGAAATCTGCTCTATAGACTGAAGAAGTCTGCACCTGTTGACCCCACTACTAACTCTCAGATCCCATTCCACCATATGTTAGCCCTGTTTACAGTATTTGAAAGGATGAGATTGTATTGGATTTCAGTTTATTGACTAATAAAGAAAACAAGGGATGTATTATTTGTTTTAAACGTGTGCTGTACATACGTTTTGATAAAACCACATGGGCCCAATGACCAAAAAACTTTATTTGATCCAAATTCAGCGTCACGTACATCGATATAAAACCATTAGGAACATGTTGTAACTTACATGGATAAAATGGGCTCTCAAATTTTCTGCCATCCAAAAACAGATGAGACGTTGAGTGAGAAACCAAAGACTGATTCATTTACAGCCAGTAGATCTTTGCCAGGTGAAATAATACACCAGAAATCTTACCTGGTAATGGGTACAAATGTGCAGGATCTTTTTTTTTTTTTTTTTTTACCATGTAACAGGCATTAAAAACATCTCTGTGTTTGCCCACACAAACACCCAACTGATGCTCTTGTTCTGCTCTTTTGAAGAAGTTCAAAAAAGTACACATTTTTTCAATCTTCCTTTTTTGTTGTTTCTTACATTACTCTACAATGACTTCTACAGAGCAGTTTGTGAGACAGTGTTATTTCCGGTTCACTTATCTGGGTGGACCAACTGCGTAGTGTAGGGATTCACTGATAGCAAAAGGAAAAGACTCCTTGCAACAACAGAATTGATGTCAACAATGCAGGTTTAGAAATGTGTGGCTTTGCTGATGTTTTATGCAGAAGGAATGCATCCTTGTGTTTTGTTAGACCCCAGGGATGAACACAACACAGAATGTAAACAAAACCCTGGAGAACTCCACAGGGCACCTTTTAAATGTTTGATTGAACCAAATTGCCTTGCAGTCCTGTGCATCATTTAGCTTCTTTTAGACCTTCGTTTTGAAACAAAATGACTGTCCTTGAGCTGTGATACATATTTTCGGAGTCTCGTTGCTCTCCTCAGACCCTCTTATTAAACAGTAGTCGGGAGCCATTTACAGCAAACAAGCTTGACAAGCAGAGTATGTGTGGTGAGGAAAGTGGAGCATCCAGAGCACTAAAGACTTTCTGTCAGGATACAGTGGAGACCAAAGTATCGGAATATTGGACTTTGATTCGTCTGGTGGCTAGAAGCATGACTCTGATGGGATTCTCATGTTACACTCTCTCTGCTTGGTTAACATGTTAGACAACTGCTTGATCCTCTGATGGTATGTCTGTGCTGTTTTTTATACTTTGTTGTGAGAATAATTGTTTTCTTGTCATATTACATCATCTAGGCTCTGAAAGAAAAACCTGGCCTCCCTGTTCTAACTCTATTTATTACCACAAACATAGAATGGGAATTAATTCAGCTTTGATTTAAGAAATCCAGACTGACACCATCATCAATCACATCTTGTTTTAAAAGTTAAGATGTCTAATGATGCTGCCTTTCACACCACGCCACAGCAAATCCCGGCTTTAATCAGCACAGCCACTCTAAATGAATGCTGATTTATTCTGCCATGTTGTGCGGCTGCTGGTGTGATATATGATAATGAAGATCTTAGGCTGTTACTTCACGTGTCTCATCACCAGCTTGATCCTCGGAGACCACAGGTCTGCTGTGTTTAATATTCTTAACCTTGTGATGTCAGTCTGTCTGCAGCTGTTATTCACTTTTAGTAAGAAGTTCAGTCAGTAGCACGAAGGAACCAGTTTGTATTTAAATGGTCATGATGCTGACACCAGTGTTCTGCTGAAATACTGTTACACCCTGTCATATTTGGAGTTATGGCATTGTTTCTTTACAAGGACTGACCCACATGTTTTCAGGGCTGATACAGGCAACAATTATTACGAAGAAGAAGAAGGTTTATAGCCCACACTTGCAGTAAAAATAGAAATCTAATATCAAATTAGAACATCAAGTGATGGAATGTAACTTACTACAATTTCATGTGCTGTACACAGTTTTGAGTATTTCCATTTTCTGCTACTTCATGTATCCTCTCCACAGATTTAGATTATTCAGTGTTGATAGCCATTTACTTGTGATGTGCAGCCAATCAGATAGTGTTGTGGGTGGGACATTGAGTGAGACCACAGACAGAGGGTGCTACACCAGAGCCAAAGTGGTGCATTTGTATGATGTTTTTTTAAACTAGTCGGATGCAAAAAAAAGCCTGATGTAAACCTAATAACCAGGTGCCCTCTGATATCAGTGGACTTAATTTAGGATCATGTCGGAGTGGACTTTTGCAAAATACTTTGCAGTGATAATATTAAGTAGATATAGTAGACAGAACCATAGACTCAACCAACACAACAGCAGCTTGTAAATGGATTGATTAATGTTATTTTTCACATGCTGCATGTTGTAATGCATCATTCTGTGGCATGACTTTGTGTATAACTCCATTTAACCCCACTTCCTTGTGTCCCAGTGTGCTTGTATATTCCACCACCATTTTATATCAGCTAAACATTGACTTGAGATGCAGGACTATCTTGTCTATCTATGTAGAAAATCATAGATGCTGTCAAACAAATATCAGGATAATGAGGGAACGGCCTCATCCTGCCTATGTATGTGTTCCCATCAGAGCTCCATCTGTGTGTGGAGTCTGAGGCCCCCTGCTGGGGACATCTAGTGTCACAATCTTCTCTCCCTGCAGACAGTGGAGTTGGGAAGCAAAACTGAATTACTGATTTCTGTTGAATGTGTTGAGTCTTTCTCACAAAGTGCTGGAGCTACTTGCTATGATGTTATTTCCTGTTAGTTGTCTGCTTTCACTTTTGAACACCTGATCCTTGTGAATTCTGCCTGATACAGTCAGAAATCATGTTTGAAGTAAAAATGCTGAGGAGTTGAGGGGTGCGAATATTGATGATATTGTCAGAGGACATTTTAACATCGGATCAAAGTTGGGATTGGATTGTTTGACAGAATATGGGTGAATGTAATCATAAATGGCTCAATCTTGATATCTTTTGGTACTGATCACGACACCAGCATTCACTTTTTCCAATATAAGGACAGGTTTGTCTAAATGTTACATTTTGACCCCTTTCAGCAGCTACCCTCACTCTGAGTCAGACTGACATGTGAAGTCTTGTACATGCATATTACAAGACTAATTAATATCCATTACACTAATTAAGCAGAGTACAAAAGGTTTGATGCTCAATAAATGAGGATGTCTTTCCTGGATTTTTTTTAACTTCATCATTGGTTTGGTCTGACTCAGAAAATAAAGCAAGGAATTAATTATGTAAATCATTTAACAAAGTTTATGATTCACACTTGCTATACTAATTTGATGTCTTTCCTAATAATTCCTCACAGAGCTGTGTCAAAAGGGAGTGGGGGTAGAGCCTGTGTGGGCACGCTGACTCAGATGTTTGAGACATAAGAGTATTGGAGGGGAGTGTTTTGAGTTCTCCTTCGGTGTGGATATTCTGTTGGGGACACTTGAAATTGGTTGACTGATCATACAAGTGTTATTGCCTGATAAGACAGCGGTAGTTTGTACAAAAACTCTTGCTCTAAGCTAAACCCTTTACTCTAACCCCCCATTCCCTGTCTTTGTTTCATTTCTAGTCTTCAACCATTCCTCACCACTACCCCCTCCCCTTTCCGGCCACTAGCACTATATTAGTGTGGGCTTCATCTAGCACTGTGATGCTAACAGCCTATTCTCCTTGCTCATCCTCTCCTGACTGAGCGGTTGGCCTGCAGCGCTAGCAGCACTTTACACAGGGACACTAACAGAAATGCTATAACAGCCTTTCTCTCAACCACCCTCGCTCTCTGCTCATCTCTTTGTGCTCTCCCCATGGGTGCTGCTTTTTAATCTGCCTCTCCCTCACATTGGTTAGGGGCAAGTTGTGGCATATATCAGCAGACATTATAGAGGCTCGGAACCACATTCTATATAGCTGGGTGTGTGTCATGTTCTTTGTTAAATGCCAGTTGTAGGAAAAAGCAATTAAATATCACCATCTCATTCTATTTATGATATTGGTAATTTGATAAGAAAGTGGACTTTCTCTGGTCATTCTGCACATCATTTTAAAATAAATGCTGAGGATTTGAGTCATTTCTGTACAGGAATAGAAATGTTCAAATACTGAAAAGGCTGCTTGATCAATGGATTGATATGTATGTATGAAGAAATTCTGATGACTGGTGGTTTTAAAAATAATTTCACAAATCAGTTCTTTGTATTTTAGTATTTTCAATACCAATGCCAGGACAAGATCCGTGTTTCAATAACCAAAAAGAACTTCTAACAAGCACAATCACATTGAAGAAGTGACTCCAAGAAATCTTGCTTACCTCTGCAGGGTGGTTATGTTTCCACCGTGTCTGTGTGCATTTATTCAGTTTGTCAGCAGGTTTACACAAAAATTACTTTACAGCTTTGCATGAAATTTTGATGAAGGCTGCTACTCAACCCAGAATAAACCCCATTAACTTTGGGTTAATTGGCATGATGTAGCAACGTTCATGCAGCACTTTAACACACAGACACGGAGGACTTAGTTTTCAAGGAAGAACACCAGCTTACATATTTGGCAGTATTTCGGACTGGACTCCAGCCAAGCGAAAAAAGGCTGATCGTATCACTTATCGCACTATTTTGGTGCAACAATATTGTGATATAAAATCTGGGATAGCACCCAGGCCCAGTGGCCAAGAGGAACTGTGATAACTTGATGACCCACTACCTTTTAAGAATGAGATAAATCAGATCAATTCAAACATGTATATAAATGTAGTTATTATTTAAACCATGATATGACTGGTCAGACTGGGTGCAAACTTCCCATTCTTCTCATTCAATTTTCTCTGAAAAGATCATGGTTGATAGTATTGAGATTTCCATCACAACCAGTAGTAACATAGATGTACTTCTTGACTAAGATGGGAGAGACATCTGCAGTGTTTACTGTCAGGTCGCTGTTGCTACATCGTAGATATGCTACCGAACTGACTTTTGTATTTTAAGTGATCATCGCAAGTGTGTGTGTGTGTGTTGGTGCGCGGTGATTGAAATCCCTTTGCTGTCGACAGACATTAAACTTGGAGACACACAACCAGAGAGACACATTCTCACAAGGAAGTAGGCCAACACAAAAACACACACACAAACCCACAGCAGGCATTTCATAGACTGCCCTCCACCAATCACAGTGCTCCACTCATTGTAAACTCACACACACAGACACACACACTGACTGAGCTCTGAGCACTGTATCAGTGTCCCTGGTCGCCTATCGATTAGTCATGCCTGGCTGCTGTCATGTGCAGGAGTCCAGGGGAAGCCCCTAATTGGCTGATCCAGGAAAGAGGGAGAGAGAGGGAGAGCTGGAGAGAGAGAGAGAGGGGCAGACACTGAGAGAGGGAGGCAGCATAGAAAGATGAGAGAGGCTGAGAAAGAGAGTTGTGCATAGAGATATTGCCGAATATCAACTCATCATGACAGAAAGAAAAAACAAGACAAGATGAAAGAAGGAAGACGAAGGAAATTTTACTCTTTCTAACCTTTATTCCTGCTGGACGGACAGAATGAAGACAAACCCCAAAACAAAAAGAAATCAAACATTGGAAGTTGTTTAAGTGTCTCTACTTTCCTTTTGAAACATTCGAGTCAAACTGCATCGCCTACAGATCGACCAACACTCGAGATGCAAAGCCCGATGACATAGGTGGGTAATAAGAGTTACTCTGAGCGACTGGAAATTGAAGTGGAGCGTGGTCTTCCATTGGAGCGCATGAACGTAGTCGTGTCCTCTACAGAAGCTGAGACATCCTGAGAGAAGGCAGGACTGAAAAGAGGCTCGTACAAGAGGTCCTGCTGCTTCTTCTTGAGACCGCACCTTTTATCTTACTACTGACCCTGTAACCCAGAGGGATGATAAGAGGGTCAGTCTACCCCTAAGAGAGGATCCAAGAAGAGGAGGCTTCAATGTTGCACTAAAGGAGGATGCTTCACTTTGCAGGATGTCATATCCATGAGGGCGAAGGAATGGAAGCAAAGGAGGGATTGTACTTCTTACCATAATTATTATAATATTCTGATATTCCAGTGATCTTAACCGAGGCACACTGGTATACTGCAGAGAGAGAGGGGAAAGGAAAGAATACGCACTACTTACTGGACATAGAGGGGATTGGTTGCTCTGGAGAGGCATGACCTACATTATTCGGACACAAGTGATTCTGAGGAGCTACTTTCTTTTGTCACCTCGGTAAAGAAGACGATGTGGTGAGACTGACACAAAAGGGAAAGAAGATCTCTTTGTGACTTTTTCTATATCGCTGTAGCTATGACCACCTATTTCCACAACCATGAGTTCTGTTGTAGCCCCAAGAAGCCCAGCAGTGGCTCCACCAAGAGCAAATCTGGCAAAGGGAAGGCCAAGTCAGGGAAGAGCCACTCGCACTCGAAGCACAACCAGAATTTACTGCAAATACAGACGCCAAATCACCAGCTGCAACCTTCCCCACTGCACTCACCGAAGCACCATCCCCATTCTGCGCAACATGGTTGCCATTCGCCAAAGCATATGCTCCTTTCTCCCTCTCCTAGCTACTACCACATAGCACCATCTTCTCCAAGTCATCAGTTGGCTCCACCATCGCCAACTTGCCTGCTGGCTCCGCAATCGCCAAATCACGTACTGCACTCACCAAGTCACCATCAGCTTCACCTATCACCGAGTCATCATCAGATTCACCTGTCACCGAGTCACCATCAGCTTCACCTATCACCGAGTCATCATCAGCTTCATCTCTCACCAAGTCATCATCAGCTGCAGCATCATTGTCAAAACCAGCAACAGTACCATCCGCCGCCATCGCCAAGTCACCTGCTTACCTCACAGTCAACGCATCAGATCTACCACCAGCAGCAGCAGCAACAGCAGGTGCAGCTCCATTCACCGAGTCACCTCTCGTTGTTCCAGCAGTACCAGCACCACCCCAGCTGCACTCCCCCTCTTCCTCACGCCTCCCAGTCACTGTCCATCCACCCTTTTCACTCGCCACAGTTACCCCTGTGCTCAGCGTTGGGTGGATATGGATGGAGCACGCTTCCAACCAACCTGGCAACTAGGGGCTCCAAAGGAAAGTTTCCCAACCTGAGGGACAGCGTGAAGAAGAGCCCCACAAAGAGCAAAGCCAAGGGCAAGGCTGGGAACCGGCCGTGGCCCAATGACACATATATCTGGACAGCACATTCAATGGAGATGCCTACGCATGCACCACCCACACACCATTTTCCACAAATAAAGGCCCATGTGCAGGTAGGTTGGATGGGTGGATACATGCAGTAGATGGTGGTATATAAGGTAATTAGGCTGAAAATGACACTTAAAAATTAGATTTAACTTAGACATATTTCATTTAATCTTTACTGATGTCCTCTTTGAGAAATGCCTTAAAATTGCCTTAAAAAGAAGACATCTCTGTCCAATTTACTAAGCAGCGGACACAGCTGAAGCATGCAGTGCATGCTTGATCCTACTATTCACTTTTTGAAGACACTTGTATACACCAGAGAATGAAGACATTTTGCTGCTGGGCTAGTGGTCTGTCCATTTGTATTTGTGCACATATAAGATCAAAGACACCATGCCTGAAAGCCTTCTCATAATTTGCTTAAAGCAACATTATGTCACATTTTGACCTGAAAATAACAGCTTCAAAATAATTTTGATGGTACAGTGGATAGTGTTTCAGCCACTCCGCCCCCCATCACTTGTTTAACCTCAGAGAGAGGGTACGTTCACAGCATTTCATGTTTACATCACGGCACAAGTTTTCAACACATAAAACCACTATGACTTAATGAGCTTTGTTTGTAGTTAGCAGCTACATTACGTCTGACAAATTGTTACAGACCTAGGATCTGAATGGAGATGCCATAACACATGTAATTTGTGATGTCCTTCTCCATCAAACACTCGAAATCACCATGTCATGACAAATCTCCCCAGTACTGACCTCTGAAATTTAAAATCTGACCTTATTTTAGAAGTGAAAGCTAACTGCAGTCATGTTCCCGTCATCTCTGTCGTGCTTCAGCGCTGTTCCTCACACAAACCTGCACTCTGAGTTGTGGACAGAATTCCAGTAGATGCGTAGTGTGTGTGGGTTGTGGCTCTCACTTTTTTCTTTGAGGGTTGCTGAAAGTAATTTTGAGAAACTAACAGAAACACAGACCAAACAGATTGAGGGTAAATGAGAAGTTTACCAAAATAACCCATCACAAAATAAAGCCTGGAGTTAGCTGAATATCACAGAATGATGGTGCATTAGTAGCAGTGGACTTGTGTATCAAATTAAGTGTAGTACAGTGAGCTAAGAATCCAGCATTTTAGGTGCCAGTTATTGGCTGAGTAGTTACTGTGTCGCACATCTGCTGTGGGAACACTGAGCAGAGATAGCAGGTAGTACAAGTCTGATTAGTGTGATTAGCACAGCCGTTCTGATTTGATTAGAGTCACGCCCCATTTGATTAGCTCATTAGTCAAATGGAGTCTTGTTGCACATGAGGAAGATCGTGATACTTGGAATACATTTGTGTTCAAATGTGTGTCTTCATGTCTCAACACTGACTTTTCTGTACTATAAAGGAAATATACTGTATAGCTGAATCTGTTTAATGTATTATTGTACAATGCACTGATTGATTATTTAATGAACTGCTGCTGTGCATCATTTTGGGATTCTTGATTTCCGATTATGCAATTTCGAGGCATCTGTTAACTGCTAATTTAATTAGAATGATTGTGGTTTGCACTGATGGATGATCATATCCTGATTCATACCCCTTTTCCTGCAGCACAAGCTCATGTTTTGCTTCAACTTAACCACCTGACAAGCATTTTCAGTTACATCGTTCGTAACCGTCTCTGTCCAAACCCCCCAAAAAAATCATACTTGGGAAGCTAACATTATATTACATGTTAGAGATGTGTTTGGACACAATTAATGGATCAAACACAAGACAAATACACTTACCAGTAGATAATCATGCTCGCTTTTAATCATTGTGTCCCCATTATAGATTGATGCATCACAGTATCAGGCTTCAATGTGAGTCTTAAGACAAAATTCAGCAGGTTTTTGTGAAATTGTCAAACAGTTTTCTCAGTTTTTCTTTTTTTAGTCTGACTCATGGATTTTCAGATCCTTTAGTGATACATGAAGGCTCAATATTTCTCCCTTTGCTACCTTACAACTGAAAAAAGAGGATGTCTCTGCCATTGCCATGAAGATTTGCTTGCAAAACACCAATACGTATCCCTGGCTTCCCCCTTTCTCATCTGCTCATCTCACCATAAAGCCTCACCCGTAAGAAGATCTGGTTCTTTAGGTCTGTGACGTGTGAAACCTTGTTTATGAGACTGTCCTTGGGACTCTGCAGTTCCAAGGTTAAAATTCTCAACTGTTTAATTCCCTCATGATATGTCTTGTTGCATATAAACATACACCAAATGGACATGTTGACAATGTTATTCATTAGTGGGGGCCTTTAACAACCATCCTGTATAGCCTGAGAAAAATGATAGTTACAAGACAAACCTGAGAGAGTCTGGATCTCTTTCTAAGCTGTGCTGTGTTGGACTGAACCAGGCCATAATGCCACAGTAACACAGCTGGTGTAACAGCAATTATGTAATGGCTAACAATCAACAATCAACAATAGTGCAACAAAATGCTGTCTGGATATGATTGTTGTGTTTTATTTGTATTTGTGTGCGAGCGCTTATTTGTTTATATTTGCATGTTTGTTCTTTTGGCCTTTTCATGTAACACAGCCTCTCTCTCTCTCTCTCTCTCTCTCTCTCTCTCTCTCTCTCTCTCTCTCTCTCTGTCTCTCTCTCTCTCTCACACACACACACACTGACACACTCATATTGATGTTACATAAGTGTGCAGTCTGAGATGTCGTGTCAATAGAATCGCCAGCTGACTAACACACTGGATTTGTCGCTCTGTGAATGACACATGGGCAGACACACAAACACACACACACGCAGACTTACACACACACACACACACACACACACACACAGCAGTTGAGTGGTGTGTATGCTGCTGTTGTTACGATGGTGAATGAGTCAGGTGAGGTTTAGACAGTAAAGTTATGTTTAGGCAGGTAAAACAGTCATCATGAGGGTATTTTAGGTTGTATTACTATCAGCTGAGAATGCTCTATACTCACAAGACTTGGGAGTCAAATCAGATGGGTGTGTGTTAAAAAACAACACTCAACATATCTTTAATTATTCGTCAACTGGTATTTGGAACAGTCACCACTTTACTGACTAAATATCTAGTTACAGAGTGCAGAATTGATTGGTTGTCTGTCAGAATGAATTGATTGATGAGCACAGTTTGGGACCTCATGACCTTTAGACTTGTCCACTTTTGACCCCACATCACAGTGATTGACCTTATTGTGAACTTGCATCAAATGGTGTAAAGTATCAATTATTTTATATGTAATTCCACAAGCTTTGTTTTAAAACTTAAACAAGCTATGATGCACCAATATTCATTAAATTGCCCAGCAGTATTCTTGCTTTTGACTCTTCAAATACATATTGTCTTAACATCTGTACTTTTCTGCTGTTTAAAGGCCAGTCTTGCTTGCTTAAGTTTAATTAAGTGAAAGTGAAAGTTAAAGTTAAAGATTGAAGAATTGCATGAGTATGCAACATAGTTTTTTTTTTACCCTCTGCTCCTCATCGCTGTTGTTGAGCAGGCAGATCTGACTCCTCCCACAATGTTTATAATCCCTCTGATCCCCTATCCCCCCCCTCCTCATTCTCTTTCTCTCCCTCTCTGTCTGTTCCCATGTGGGATCAGGCATCCTGTCAGCTTGACTGACAGATAGTTGGACATGTGGTAGAGAGAGAGAGAGAGAGTGAGAGAGAGAGAGTGTGTGAGAGAGAGAGAGATGATATGTGTGTGTGTGATAGAGAGAGAGAAGATAAAGGAGTAGAGAAGGGGGGATGAGAGAGGTAGAGATTAGAGTAGAGGGATTGATGCTTTTGCTGCTCTGTTGCACATTGATGCCGTGAAGTGAAGTCCAGGTGGACTGTCCCTTTGGTTGGGTAGCTAGTTTGGTGCTTGGTTAGCTGGTTCATTTGTGAACTTTTTTTTGGCTGCAGGACGAGAGCGGGAGCTTCAGGTTACCTTACATGGACTAGTTTGCTCGTTACTGGTTTGCTCGTGGAGACTAGACCTGCAGACGCTGGACTGGCAAGCACTCAATACTTTCTGTGGAGAAAGTAAGAGGAGGCGAGGGACAAAGTAGACAAAAGATGGGGACTGATGCGCCCCTTGCAAATACAAGGAGGAAAAGACACCTTGTGGGTATTCATTAGAAAAGTGTGTGGTTTGTTATTTACTGTGCTTGCGTAGGAAGCAAGAGGAAAGATAATGTCAGTCATCTACTTCTGCTCTAACCCTACCTGTGCTGTGCTCGGCTGAACCAGGCCATAATGAGGTTGACATACAATAGAATAGAGATCATTAGAGTACAATCTAAAATGTGAAAGTACAGGGTATTGTGACATAGTACTTGTAGGTACATTCCAGTGTGGCATACAGTGTAGTACATTAGTATTGTCCAATATAAGGGCTGTGCAGTATGTCATGCGGTGTATGCTGTCGCTCCGCGGTGGTAATCTGTAGCAGATGTACTCAACATGCTGTACCAAAACATGAGACGAGTAAGTCACAGATCTCTGTACATGTGTGATTATGTGTGTTAATTTTTATAGTGAACATCATCAGTAATATTGGCGAAGAACTGTATGCCGCTGGGTTTTAAGTTCAGTGTTTAATAAGTCTGATGTCTTCTCTTGCAGGCCAACCCCCCTCCAGTGGTGGTCAACACCGACAGTGTCGACACCCCCCCATATGTGAGTACTGTTTCAAATTGTTGGTATTGTCAGTAATACTAAATTTAAACCAATTCCAGGCTAAGGCAAATAAGGTGAAGTCACACAGATCCAAAATAAGGATTAGATTACATAATGGTGTCAGGGCCTGACGGTGGTAGTACTGGTGAATACAGAGAATTTATCATAAAACATAGAAATCACAACCTCTGATGGTGAATAGCATGAGGCTGCATGGTGTGGTAAAATAAAGTTATTTGGTGATTATTTAGGGCCAGGGCTTCTGTTGCAATACTTATACTTCAATATAACCCTATTTTGTCACACATTAAACTTTAAATTCAGCTTTTGCCATTTGGACATTGCACTTGGACATATTGGAAATTCTAGAATATTTGATTAATGTGCAGTCCTGTTTGAGCGTACGCTGCTCTGTTGAGATTCTGTGGTAGTTAAAGTGCAAATGTCTCCAGTGTAAGAATGTATACAATGTATACATTAGATATTTTACCTATTAACTGTGAATTTCTTAAGCATTGTCAGCCATGCCGCTCGCTATAAATCTGTCAACTCGACATTGGCATGTAGTTACATCACTCTTTTGGTATCACATGGCACAGATCAGATATCATCAATGAAATTATGTGAAGTTAACAGAAAGAAATATGAGGATATTAAGTACCTCAGTCTTCACGATTTGCCTGAAACATAGATGTTGTATCTAAGATTGTCAGATCACTTACCCGTAATCCTTATTGCTCTTAAGTGTGTTAATGATCATATTCACTGTGGGGTACAGAGTGATGAGAACAGGAAATAGCTTTTCCAAATCAATCACAAAATAGATTTTTTTTTCTAGCATTGCTCAGACAGAGATATTTGACCATGACCATGTGGTCAATATAAAAAAAACGTATAGGAGGAAATGCTTCTTTTTTTATATACGTTACATAGCTCATTACTTATCTTGTAGTGAGCTTCCATATGAAATTCCTTTCTAGTGTCTAACAGTTGTGTGACTTCTTAATCATTAATACCAAACCTTTCTCTCTGTTTAATTAACAGCCATAAAAATATGATATGAAGAGTCACTGTACTCTGTAAAGGCTTGCAGCACTGTTCTACTAAAGCTCCTACTAAAAATGCTTAGTAAGTTAAATATTTCTCCCCAATAAAAATGCACAAGATACAGCACCATCGTGGATTTAGATGGAAAGCTCTGTCCAGAATTAGATGGATCCAGATGTCATTTTACTGGTAGCCAGCTGCCACAGAGAGTCAGTGTCTGTTGTTGTTAGATAAGTTTATTATGTAATTACTGCGGAATTACTCCCTGCTGAACTGCCCAGAATGTAACACAGAGAGGAGAGAAAAAGATTTATCTCAAGCAGATTTCACTGGTATGATTGCTGACTGTTATTTTCTTCCAAAGAAATGTAATTAATGCGTGAAACAAATAAGGAAAGAGATAATAGAGAGATTTTATTGATGCTGAAAATGAACCAAAGGTGAGATGTTTCATGAAGAGGTATACATTTTGGAGCAGGGCATCATGCAGGATTCTAGGTGTGTATGTTGTGGTATATATATATTTGTGTATGATACTGCATCTTTAATGTAGTTGGTATATGTGTGCTGCTGCATCAAACAGTGTTCTCTTTAATACCAAAGAGCACTTCCTCCGTACAAAACAGATATACAATCTAATCTGATTTGATTTGATCTAATCTAAATTTAAACATATCACAGATGCACAAGGCCATCACTACCAACTGTTTCTACAGGAAGTAGACTTTATAATTTTGATAATCTTCTAACATTGTCACTGAAGATATTGGTTATCATGCTTTATTTATATAATAACAAGGAACTACTTTAAACTGGAAATATCACAAGAAAATCATGAAGAATTGGAGCCTCCAGCTTTTATTGACGCTTTATTCAACTCCTCATTTCTTTCAGAATAAAACATTTTATGTTTATAATAAATTTGTAGGTGATGGCAGAAAAGCTGCACATGGTGGCTGTTGAGAGATTGTGCCCTCTGTTTGAAATGACAGAAATACAAAATCTAAACTAATCTGACTGCACAGAGACACAGATTACAGCCAAGGGGATTACATGGGCCATTGGGATGCCACTCGACCACTGTGTGTGTGTGTGCGTGCGTGCATGCATGCATGTGTGCGTGTGTGTGTAGGCCCGCGCGCCCATGTGTGCATGCGTGCCTGTCTACAGCAGCTATAGCAGGAACAAGACACTCATTTCCCTGTATAAACCAAGAGGAACACAAAATGTATAATAGTCTCCCACTCGGATGAGATTTAATTCCGTGTTCCGTCATTCAGTCAGGAAATACAGACGTTAATATGTTTCATAGTACAGGCAGTCCTGGCTGAGCAGTGTGATTGGCTCATGGGTAATTCACCAGGGATGTTCTTAAATGTGACATCAGAGATACATCATCATTAAGTACGCATTACCAATTTAATCTCTGGGATTCATGCGTCATTCATAAACAACAAATGTCTAATGTCACTTTGGTCTGATTCAGATATTTGTTTGACCTCATGAGTGAATTATTGATCTGATAATCAGCTCACACTTCAAGTAGTTAGAGAAGAAAAAATCAGTTGGTGATCACATTTACCAAAGTACTGTACTCAAGTACAAATTTTAGGGGCTTTATCTAAGTGTTTTTTTCTTCTGCCAATTTCCACGGCAGTTCAGAAAAAAATATGAGTAGTTATTTAAAAGCAAATGATGAAGATGAAAAAAGTGAGGATTTTTGATTGCAATTGTGATGAGACAATTTTAATTCCTTGCTCTCTGGCATCAGTAAGAAATCCCTCTCCCTCCTCCAGCTCACCCAACATCTGTAGCCAGGATTTTAACTCAGGCTAGGAAACATGACCACATTACAACGCTTCTATTTTCCTTGTGCTGATTACCTGTTGCTTTTATTATAGGACTTGAGGTTTTGAAGAGATCTTTGGTTGCTTTATGTCCCATTCAGCTCAGTGTGATCCCTGCTAGCGTCATTCCTTGTTCCAAGCGCTACTTTTCAGTTGCAGCATCAGGGCTGCAGACTCTGTCTCATCTTTGAAATCACTTTTAAGAACCCAGTTTTTTCTTAACATTGCTTTCCAGTGATTTTATTTTCCTTTTGACATTTTGTTAAGATGTCCTTATGTTTAATGTGCAAAGTTTTTATGGCTTTTAGCTTGTTCTATTTGCTTTTACTTCATATTTTCTATTGTGAACAGTGTTGTTAAATGAGATTTGAATGTTCTCCATGTGTTTGTAATAATTTTTGAAGTTTTTGTTGTTGGTTGGACAAAGGAAGCGTCGTGAAGGTGTCACTTTGGGCTAATTGTTGTTTTTTTATTTTACTTATTTTTAGAAGCTGATTTATAAGTTAAATAATTCAAAAAAAATAATCAGATCAGTTAATTCTGAAATAATCATTAGCTACAGTAAATTAGTCCTGATTATACTTACTAACATACTTCTGTACACTTAAATACAGGACTTGTAACAGTTTTTACTGTCTATTATCCATACCTTGACTTTTGAATGCTTCCTTTACCCCCTCTGATAGGTTATGATACATATAGTGACTCAAAATGCTTAATGCAGATACATACAGTGCAAGTTGAATATGAGAGGGAGGCTGTAGCTGCTGATGATAACAAAGAGAAAAGTGTTTCTTTCTGCGTTTACTCTTGATTTATACACTTTTCTTCCTCTTCTTCTCTGACAGGTCAATGGAACAGAAGCAGACTATGAGTATGAGGAAATCACGCTGGAGCGGGTAAAAACTTACATAAAATGAAAACTCGACCAACATATCTAATTATACACACTGTAGATGTACTCAGTCACCAGCCCCTCGGTGACAGTACCTCCATCTGTTCACACTGACCTCTGTCCTTCCTTAACCCTCCTCCACGATCACGCTAAGAACGTCATCGCTCCTGTCAAGAGCAGTGAATATTTTTCAACCCCTTTTAAACTGCAGGAACTGGAACCTGTACTGAAACACCTCCAACCAAAGACGTGAACAGGTCTTCTACTTTTGGTATTGATATATTTAAGGCCTCTAGATTTTATACTTTTAAAGTTTGGAGTCAGTCAACAAAAAAAAAGGGGTTTTTTGTATTGGTAAGCAGGGGGCGACTCCACTGCTTTCAAAAAGAAGTCAGATTTCATGTCACTTTATGAGAAGCTGGACCTACTTCTCACCTGATTTATTCCCACAGTAAACAGTCTCCTCATGATCATATGGTTTTACTAGTGAGTTTCACGTCTCCTGCAACACAGCATGATGTCTATTTTGTAGATCAGGTCCCACTTGAAGTATCCTTCAGGACATGGCTACCTTGTGATTGACTAGATTCTGTTTCAGTGGAAATGATGTAAATACAATTAGGAAGTGGCGAGGCCGTGGCTCGATCCTCTTTTTCCTCTCTAATTTCACTGCTGTTTAAGGCACTTGAAATTAAAGGGTTTAGTTAGTTAAATGACTATATTTATACATTTCTTAGTTTTATGGTTAATCCCATTACAATTAATGATCTCTTTTTAAGGGAGACCATGATAGCAGCTAAAGCAAAAGGTTACAGACAACACAAATATAGACAACAAGGACACATATTCACAATAGTCAGTGAGATATAGAATCACTTAAAATTCCTACGGACATTGACAAGTACCAACCAATTCCCTCACTGTTATATTTCAAGAGCTTTAAAGTCAGGCAGGGATCAAGTCCCTCACGTTCAAGTCTTTTTGAAGGCTATACCAAATGAGGGGAGTAATGTGGCATTTAAGGAAACAAACATGAATTACAGAGTTCTTACAGACCGAAGGTTGCCTTACTACACAGCCTAGTTATTTTATCTGCTTTGAAAATGTACTTCCTGCTGTTATCGCCAGTAGTTCTGCAAACAATAATGGAAGAAGAATACAAAGCAGTTTTTTATTGTGAACAGTGTTGTTAAATGAGATTTGAATGTTCTCCATGTGTCTGTAATAATTTTTGAAGTTTTTGTTGTTGGTTGGACAAAGGAAGCGTTGTGAAGGTGTCACTTTGGGCTGATTGTTGTTTTTTTTTATTTTCCTTATTTTTAGAAGCTGATTTATAAGTTAAATAATTAAGAAAAATAATCAGATCAGTTCATTCTGAAAATAATCATTACAATTTACATTTACATTTACAGTTCAGATACATTTATAAAAGCAGATATTATCGTGATACAATCTTCAGCTCTCTCAGTTCTGACTCATCTCGCTCTCCTTCATAATATCATTCTGCCTCGCTCCGTCCCAACGCTGGTCCGACTCCACTGACCCTATTTCCCTGTCCTCTCTATTCCTCGACCATCCTTCCCTGTTTTCTTTTTCCTGATCCTCCCCCCCATTATATTCCCCTTTCTCTCACCCCGCGGCTCTCTCTCTCTCTCCGTCCCCCTCTCTCTCACTCTATTCTCCTGTGACCTGGTTCTGTCTGCTTGACGGGATCTGCTTTAAAAACACTATAGACGTACACGCTAACACAGGCACAGACATTATAGTAGCTTTAAACCCAGTGACAAAGCATGAGAGAGTGAGAGACGTCATCAGGTAATGTGTTCAGTTGACAGAGGTGGTCGATTATTTATCGTTTTGTAGTAAGTGATGAGTAAAGAGAGTTACATATCTTGTTCTTTGTTTAGGTGATAAACTACTTTTATATAGCTTTGTAGCTATGTAGCTTTTTCATGAATGGCTTTTTATTAAGATGAAGGTGGGAAGACAAACTGAAAAATGTAAATCCTCTTATTCTCAGAAAGCCAAACAGGTTAAATCATTTCAACTAGATATTCTGTTACCTAAAATACATCTGTCCACTCTACTGGACGCTATGAGCCAAAGGGTATATTCTTGATATTTGCACATTTTTATTTAAAATTATGCTATACAACACAATGAATACAACACTTAACAACACTTGAATAGGATTTCTAAACAGTGTTATTAAATAGTCCGTCTTATTAAACGGACTGTCTCTAATCAAATGACTCAGGCTGATGTATATCTGGTTAAAAGTATTTGTAACATCCTTTATACAGTAGAAAAATATGTTTTTACATGTCTTTTTTTCTGGAAATAAAAGGATTTAACAGATATTCCTTGACGATGTATTGTCTCCACCTACTACTTTTTATGGTTATTTATGCACAAAAGGGTGAAAAGTTTGATTTCCTGTTAGATTTATGGAGCAACATTTCAGAAAATAGTACATGTATGCTTATTTTTTCCATTCAAACACTGTGTATGTGTGCGTGTGTTTGTAGGGTAACTCAGGTCTGGGGTTCAGTATTGCTGGAGGGACCGATAACCCTCACATCGGAGAAGACCCCTCTATCTTCATCACCAAGATTATACCTGGAGGGGCCGCAGCCCAGAATGGACGACTCAGGTACACACACACAAATAAACACACACACATTTCAGGGGTGAGTCATCGAAATTAGGGTTACTTTAGTTGTTTAGGAGAATGCTGCAACACTGTTTTGCCGTGAAGCTCCGGAAATGTGTTGTGGACAATGAAATCTTTGTCTCAGTAGTGAGCAGATAATGACTGATTTTCATTTTTGGGTGAACTATTTATCAAGTCATTGTTAAAGCACACGGCCCTGAGCTGTCCTGTGACCCTGTGTGCTGGCTTGCAGCAATGCAGTGATGAACCAGGTAACATGAACGCAGTCTTTGACGAAAGAGAGCAATGCAGCTGTCAATTATATACATGCAACCCAACAAACAAGAAAGCACTGTCTGCCAGGCATCGCCACAGAGCACATCAAAGAACATTTAAAAGGGAAAGTGAGCTTTGCTGAGAGGCCCCTGAGCAAGGCATTGATTGAATTAGTACTGATTGTCCTGCTGTTGTTTTGTCTGTTAAAGCACTTTGCCAACAGTTTTCAAAGGTGCAGTATAGGTGAGGCAAGGCAAGTTAATTTGTATAGCACAGTTCAGACACAAGGCAACTCAAAGTGCTTTACAGGGGCATAGAATTACATTAGAAGACATAAAGAATTGCAAAATTACTTTCTTTTATGTTTCTTGACAAATATAAAGAAACAACACCAAAGAACTGAATAAAGAAATGACGACAGCAGCTTGATCCCACTTTTCTTGGTCCCAACTAGACCTCTAGTTTCAGGGTAAAACACTGACATTTGAGTTTAGGTGATATGCATCATTTGTTTTCTCTATGTACTGCTTATGCAAGTCAAATGACTTATTCACTCATGTGACTTTGCCGGGCAGGGTGAATGACTGTATAGTCCGTGTAAATGAGGCAGACGTCAGGGAGGTGACCCACAGCGGGGCTGTGGAGGCGCTGAAGGAGGCGGGAGGTCTGGTGAGACTATGCATACGGCGCCGGAGGAGCCTCACTGAGAGAATCATGGATATCAAGCTGGTCAAAGGGCCCAAAGGTGAGAAAATACTGCAAAGATAAACCGAACAAACAGTTGAGTCTGTAAGTAGTCAAACACAGACTTTTTTATGTTGAAAGCTTTTCCTATCCTATTGTCTACTGTTAAAGAAACAAGGAAATAAATAACTGATGCCCAAATCTGAGAGAGGTCGCTGACTTTTTGGATCACCCTGTAATTGAACTGTATCATTTGTCAGAACTGGTAGAGCAGTTCAAGGGATAAAATGCGGCAAATACAGATGTTACTTTAACAAACAAATCAAGAATATGAGCTGCTGATGTGTTCTCTCAGGTTTAGGATTCAGTATAGCAGGTGGAGTTGGGAACCAACACGTCCCGGGCGACAACAGTATCTACGTGACAAAGATCATCGAGGGAGGGGCTGCACACAAAGACGGACGGCTACAGATAGGGGACAAACTTGTAGCTGTAAGAAAGTCCTTTTTATTGTTTTAAATTCTTCTCTGTACGTGTTATCATGCAAATGTTCTTGGGTCTAGTATGTGTATTGTATTTAGCATCAAAGCAAAGTGTAATTATTTCACATAACAACCCAGTTTGTTTTCTAATCTTTTTTAAATGTTTGCAACAACTTTCAGAGTAGAATATA
This sequence comes from Acanthopagrus latus, assembly GCF_904848185.1. Lineage (NCBI taxonomy): Eukaryota > Metazoa > Chordata > Actinopteri > Spariformes > Sparidae > Acanthopagrus > Acanthopagrus latus. The sequence goes on from NC_051049.1 coordinate 24,859,210, forward strand.
CATGTGGGTTTACTAGCACCATATAGGTAATGAATAGCCCTGAATATCATTAGTAGCACATAGTAGTTTCTAATGGATGTGTCATTAATAACTGCTATGAAATGTTTTTCCACAGTAATGTTAAAAATTTAGGATGACTCGCACATAAACTTTAGATGTGAGAAAATTAAGGCTCCCCATCACTTTGGCTTTAAATTCTTACATATTATCTGCTGGGTATATTATATTCTGAGACGAAAATAGGTGTATTTGATCACCTTCTATGTCTCCATGTGTCATCAGGTCAACGCCTCCTGTTTGGAGGAGGTCACCCATGAGGAGGCAGTGGCTGCCCTGAAGTCGACTCCCGACGTTGTTTACCTCCGTGTGGCCAAACACACCTCCCTTTTTATCAATGACAACTTCCCTCCACCTGACGTCACTAATTGTAAGTACACATACAACAGAGACTTATACCCGTAGTGTGGCAATTTTGCTTGTTGTCCATATTTCACTTTAATCCTCAACATCAGACAACTTGCAGTGAGACAGACGCACACACCATCACAGCCAAGGCTGACGCATTTTAAGGCCAGATGGTGTTGAACTATAAAGAACAGTGAGGATCAAAACTGTTGGTGGAGATTTCTGCTCAGGGTGGGTTAACAAAAAGCACCCATCTACTATTTTACTATTGCTCTTTTAAAGACGCTCCTACTAGAACTGTAGAATTAATGTGCAACAACAGAGAAATGTCATGATTAGGAAGAGTAAACCAGTGCAAGCTTGAGTGACTCATATTCCCCCCGAGGGCACAAAAAAAAGACATGATTTATGAAAATTTAAATAACTTGAGATATCTTGTCAAAACATCCAACACCACTTTGAATGATTTTCCCTCCAGTGCACAAAAAATAGGCCAAATTAAATTCCCACAACTGCCATCATTACAAGCAACCTATCAAAATCGCATGTTTATTAACAAACAAAGAATTATGTGTCATTTACTGTATAATACAGAGGGGTCATGCATGTTTTTCACTAAAATTAGCATGTATATTGGGCTTCGTAAATGTGTTGTAATAAGCAACTGAATTATTTTTAAGACATTTAGATGTTAAATTATGTTTTAAAACGTCATAATCAACATTCTGAATTAGATATTTAATATCTTTAACTTCAGTCTCAGCTTCTCAAAGCCTGGTGTTGGCAGGTGTCAGTGGGTGTCTTGTTCATTATGAAAGAGCTATTTGACAAAGAAGATATGACCAATAAAGGAAACAAGTAAAGGGGGTCTTTGTAATTAGCATGATTACTGTGCTGTTCATCGTGATGATAGGAAAGACTCCCCGTGTGTGAAGAGCAGCTCAGTCATGGCAGAAACACATTTAGATGTCACAGAAGCCTGTGTCAGAATGATACTGTTGGAAGTCATCAGCACAGAGGGTAAAAGGAGTAAAATTGTCCCTATCTGTATAATCCTTGTCATAATAGTATTTACGACTCTCAGTGAAGTGGTTAATAGACCTTTCAATGGATTTCCACATCAGGGTTTAATACCACAGGGAATTGCTGTGTTTGTTCTCATGGCCATAAAAATGTGTTACTCCACTCACATTAGAAAAAAAAGTGGCTGTGGATGACACTAAAAAGATGACAGATGAAATTACCTGGAAGAGTTTGAATTTGAGGATATAACAAGTTGAACATGTAAAAAAAAAGACAATCTGTGAGATTAGCCTGATCACAATGTGCTAATTCAGTGTCCAGTGTCATAATGCCAAGTACTTGATTTCTGACCAATTTAAGTTGGACAGAAACACTGTGGTTTAAAAGATATAGCGATGACATCAACCAGACAGTTTTGAATGTGTTATATCACAGTCTGACTGGGTAAATTTGCTCCACTGGATTTCAGCCACTTGTCACCTCTCCAAATCAGCATATTATCAAACAACATGTCATTTCTCACCGCTCTGAATCTAACACGTTACCAAACAGCATGTATCCCACCATCGTCTCTCAGCAGATCTCTAATTATAGAGAGAGATCATCAGCATCATAACTGATTTTATAAACATGCAAAATGAGCTGTGATGGATAAGAGAATACATTTCTGATTACTTCAGACTCAGTTGCTGGAGTTAAACTAAGGACACATGAAAATACACATTCAGCCTTTAAAAAAACATAAATGAAATGATATTTTGTGCATGACAGTGTGGTAAAATAAGAAAAAACATGTGTGTCTGTCCCTCCAGCGTACTCCCCTCACCAAGACAACCATATAAGCCCCTACATGAGCGGCAGCCAATCTGTTAGCCCCGCCCCATTGACCACACCCAGATACTCACCACTGCCCAGGGCCATGACGGGAGACGACGACATCCCAAGGTGAGACGTTTATGGAACAGATTAACAGACCCATTGGTTCAAATCAAATATGGTGCACTGCCAGATATGTTCAGTGTTTACAAAAATTAACAAATATCTAAGGTTGAATTCAGTGCATTCAGAAAGCATTCAGACCCCTTTACTGTTCTCACATTTTGTTATGTTGCAACTTGCTAAATTGGTTTAATTTTTTTCACCGCATCAGTCTCCACTCAACACAACTTAATGACGATGCGGAAACAGAAGTTGAATCTTCAGCCCAGTCTGAGGTCCTGAGTACACCAGACCAGGTTTACATTCAGGATGCCTTTGTACTTTTGCTCTGTTCAATTTTCCCTCAACCCAAAAGCATGATGCTGCCACCACCATGCTTCAGTTCAACAGTTCAATCTTGGTTTCATCACACCAGGGAATCTTGTTTCTTACAGTCTGCTATGAAGCCCAGATTGGTGGAGTGTCTCAGCGTTGGTTGCCCTTCTGCAAGTTTATCCGATCTCCACATAAGATCTCTGAACCTCAGCCAAAGTGACCATCAGGTTCTTGGTCATCTCTCTTACCCAGGCCCTTCTCCCCTGGTAGCACAGTTTAGCCATGCGGCCAGCTCTAGGAAAGGTCCTGGTTGTTCCAAACTTCTTCCACTGAAGCATTATGGAGCCTTCCCCAGACCTGTGTCTCGACACAATCCTGTCTCTGTGCTCTGCTGGCAGCTCCTTTGACCTCATGACTTGGTTTTTGCAAGTCTGAGCTAAATCGCAAATGTCATAACAAAGGGTCTGAATACTTAAGTCAATGTGATATTACAGTCATTGTAGTCTGGGTTTTAGAACTTAGTGCCATATTTCATATATTTCTTGTCTTGAATCCTCTTATTGTTTCCATTTTATTATAGAAAAGGAAACATATCTTTTGCAGTTTATTGTTTGTTTGTTTGTTTGTTTTTTCAATTTTGTTAGATTCCTTATTGGTTAAAACACTTGATGATGTTTGAATCTGTCAACTACTGGAAATCCAACTCTAATGGAGATGCATTGTCATGTCAGGAGAAGTTCCACATCATTATTTGCTTAACAATGCCATGCTTGTCTGTCTCTTCTTATTGCAAAGTTTGTCAGACAAAGAAAATTCCAAATTCAACAACACTGATAAAATAATATCAAATAATTCTCATTAGTTTGACTAATGAATGTAACTCAGGCTCTTAAGGGAGTCAAATGTCAGTTTTCTTTTCTTCTTTCTCTTCTCCTTTATTGCTTGTCTCATGTCCCCTCTGAGGTCTTGATTAGTCCTCAAAGAGGCCCACAGCATCAGCTTCGGAAACAGTCCTCGAGAGCCCAGAAAATTCTGAGTGACCTCTGTCGCCTGCTCACTCTGCTGCTGCTGTGTGTGTGTGTGTGTGTGTGTGTGTGTGTGTGTGTGTGTGTGTGTGTGTGTGTGTGTGTGTGTGTGTGTGTGTGTGTGTGTGTGTGTGTGTGCTTGAGTGTGTTTGGCAGATGGCAGTGAGAATTTAGTCTGACATGTAAACTCAGGTCACATATGTACACACACACACACGCACATACACCCTCAGTGCTGCTCTACTGTCTTTAATCCATTTTAATGGACGGATTACAGCCTATCACAGCCCTGGTCACCCAACTGGCGTCACCGTGGTTACCAGAATATGACTCATTTCGTCATCACCGTCTGGGCCAATCGGAGCGCTTTGATACTAATAAATCTGATAAGCCTCAGACTGACTGCAGGATGGTCATTTTGACGTCCGCCCTTCTTTTTTCCTCTGTGTGCTTTCATGCCTTTATGCTCTCTTTCATCTCTTTCTCTTTCACTCACTGATTGGTTTCTCATGCAAATGAAGGATATGGGGGTTTCAATAAATGTCCAGTCAGTGTGCTCATTTTCAGAACGTCAGATCACATCTCTCATTTGAAATCCCCTGTCTTAAGAGGAAATCATTTATCAGTGTGTGCTGTAGAAAGATGGATACCACCTTGTGATACAGAAACTGATCTGAATCTCATTTTCTAAAATAAAATTATAAAATAAAACAATTAATGTAAGACAGTAAAATATCCTGCCTCTGTTACATGCCTTTGAGTGTTTGATAACCACATTGGAAAAATGTTTAATTTATCTGCTGATCAATGTGTCAAAGTCCTGATATCAGTTTCAGCATCAGCCCCAAAATCGAGTATCGGTCAGGCTCTATAGATTTTAATCATTTTGGTCAGAGACAATGAAGAGAGGTCAAATCCAAACTTCACATATGAACAGTGAAGAGACTGGCTATGTATATTTATGAATCCTGCGATAACCCACAAACAGGTATTCAAATACTGAATTTCTAAAATTGTTCCTGCATTAATCTGGATTATTTCATCCAAGTACATGTTTGCCTGGCAATAAAACACACTTGCTTTCAGTTCCATCCTAAACATATATTTGAATGTTTTGACTGTTTGACAGTTAGGGTCTAAAGATTTGCCAAAGAAATTAAACATGTACAGGTGTTAACTGAGTCAGAATTGTGTGTTTAGGTCAGATCAATGAACAATGGTGGTGCAACAAAACAGAGATGGTGCAATACTGACATCTTCTGGTCATTGTGGTGAATGATCATAATTTTGAATACTGCTTCCACTCATTGAGATTCACTATTAGAATATGAAGTATAGACTACAGAGACGTCTTCATACAGTTTCAATATTATTTGTTTTCTTTTGAATGTATATACATTAGAGGGTGACACGGGAGTGGATTTTCACTCCTGTTCCATCCCACTCCCACAGAAAAAAATCTTGTCCAATCTCAATCCTGGGCCAGATTAAAAAAATAAATAAATCCTGTCCTGTCCCTTCTAGTCTTTAGGCAGTACACTGAATTTGATTTGATCTTCTCCCCATTCTTTTTAGATAACTTTGTGTTCTGCAGTGTTATTTCAAAATATATTGCAACAGGAACAGCTCATCTGTGGTAATATAGGGAGGCATTTATTGCCTTAATCCAAACAAAAAACCTTCACTAAAGGGCACAAAACATAAATAATACATGGCCTGTGGTCCCTATATTTTTTCTATGGAGGACAACCTGCGAAGTCCCTGTTTCTAGCTCTTTTGGAGGTCACTTACAGTAAAAAAGAAACAACAAACAAACAAGAAAACAATACATGGGTCACACCATGCCTACCTTAGTTGAATAAACCCAAACAGAACATATAATATTGCATTTTACTGATTTATTGAGCAATTGTTTCCTTTGCACAGTGACATTACTTTTATGTTTTAAATTGCTTAAACAAAAAAACACAAAAGAAAACTGCACCAAGCAAGAGAACTGTCCTCAACAAACAAAAGTGCATATAGGCGTTATCTTCTGTTCACAATTCACATACTGTACCTGAATTTTGGAAAAAGGGAAAAAGTGCATAAGATTCAAATATTAAATAAAAATACAACTTATGGAAAGAAAGCAACAAAATGACGGCGTCCCTATCCGATGTTGTTTTGTTGTTGTTGTCCTTTGGTTGGTTCCTGCTCCTGTATACTTCCGTTAACTTTTTTATCCTGTACTGTCCCAATCAAGGGATTAATAGTAAGGTTGACTCCCATCTAATATACATATCAACTATAATGATTACTCATCCTGTCTGTATATACAAACTGGCTACTCTTCTTGTACTAATGGTGTGTGTATTGAACTTGTGTTTCCACAGGGAACCCAGGCGGGTGGTGCTCCAGCGGGGGTCCACAGGTCTTGGTTTCAACATAGTTGGAGGGGAGGATGGAGAAGGCATCTTTATCTCCTTCATTCTTGCTGGAGGTCCAGCTGACCTCTGTGGGGAGCTACGAAAGGGAGACCGCATCTTGTCGGTATGAGCTAATAACTGTCACATGCATAACACCATCATTAAAGATAACATTAAATTAAATTCTACTATTACTCCTATAGAGGATACATTAGCTTGTTAAGGAAGCCATTTAGTTCATTGCCAACTTCATCTGTTTTCATTGTTTGGGAGTCATGCAACTCAGAATAACCACTCACCACCACTCTTGGCTGCCATGTGATGACTGTTAAACCTGTATTTTGTGTTTGACTAAAGTGAAATGTGCCTTCATTGTCTTCAGACAGGATTTAGTTGTCAGACTGTAGAAGCACTGATAATCCCTTCACACTGTCTGTAACCATCATATGATGAAAGTGCTGATATATATATATGCATTAGACAGGCTCACAAAGTACACACAATACTCATGCACAAACATGTGACTGGTCGACTGTGAGTTACTGTTCAACCACGATGTACATGTTGCCCTCACTGTACATTTATTAATATCGATCCAAGGCAGGGGCTCTAACTGTGTGTGTGTGTGTGTGTGTGTGTGTGTGTGTGTGTGTGTAGGTGAACGGTGTGGACCTGTCCACTGCAACACATGAGCAGGCAGCCGCTGCTCTGAAGAACGCAGGACAGACTGTTACCATAGTAGCACAGTACAGACCGGAGGGTGAGTACTGCACATAAACACAGTACATCACCATTCATCTCATGTGGAGATCAATACATAAGGAAATATAACTGAGCTGCAACAGGACAAAACCGATTTTTTAATTAAGGAGTAAATTAACACCATTAGGAAATCTTGTTTCCGCTGATCTCCAGTGGTTTAACCTCTCACTTCGCTGCCACAGGCTTAAAACATTTAACCCACTTGCTGTATATAAAGATTGACCTGCAGGTCCACAAAACTGACAAACATCTGTTGGCTGGCTGCTGGACACGTTACAAACCCCGCCCCCCGCCATGGGACAACCTTTTAGGTAGTTTTTACCATTTGTGACGCTATAAACAGGGGATATGATGTCATGATTGACAGCTGAGCCCTGCTCAAGATTGAAGTGGGTGGGCCTGTGGGTGGGACCTTGATACCACATTTGCCAATCACCACTGTGCAGACTGGGGCTCCAAACCAGAGCAAAATGGCAGTGTATCAGGGATACTTTGGCTTCCTTTCTGTAGAGTGGGCGGACATGGTAACGCGTCTCAGGCTTTATATACCGTCTGTCAGTGATTCAGTTATGATGCGGTGGACCTTCTTCTTCTTCTCTTCCTCCTCCTCCTCTTTCGTCTACTTTTTCTTCTTCTTTTGCTCGTTCATCTTCCTTTTCCACCTAATTCTCGTCTTACTTCATCTTCTTCTTCATCTTTTTCTTCCTCCTATTCTTCTTTTTTTCCTTCTTCATCCTTTTCTGTTTCTTCTTACTCTTCCTCCTCCTCCTTCTTCATCTTTATCTTCTTCTTCTTCTTCATCATCTTGTTTTTCTTTTTCTTCCTCCTCATCTACTTCTTCCTCTCCTATTTCTTCTTAGTTTTCTTCTCATCCTCCTCCTCTTAAACATAAAAGCCAATGTAAATAGGAAGCAAACCTTTTCACACCGTGTTTATCTACGTTACTGGTACTTGATTATTTTGTTGTGATGTGGTTAATTTCTCAGAATAGTTCCCTTAGAGTAATTAATGAAAACAAGACCTTTTTTTTTTTGCTTTTGTGTATTAAAGTTTTAGAAATATACACACACACACACATACACACACACACACGCACACACACACACACACAAACACTAACGCACATAGACAGAGCAAGGTTTCCCAGCAAGCACCATCCTGGATATATGTCTTCTGGGAGTGACTGAGAAGGCCGTAACCTAGGAAACCAGGTTATAACTGCTGATTCGCTGAGCTAATGGGATGCTGTCATAGTGGGGGACCTGAGAATAATACGTAAACACACACACACACACACAAACACAGTTCCCTTCAGGCCCCTTGGTCCCCTGATGCACCTCAGAGATGTGTTTACTGGAAGAGGTTGTACGTGTATGTATAGTGTGTTTGTGTGTATGTCATGTATTATTCAGACCAAGAGGAAGTCCCAAGAAGGTTTTGTTATAGACGAAACTACAGCATGATACACAGGACCACTGTCCCCTCTAAAAAGTGTGAGGAGAAACTGAAGGACAAAATCCATTCATATCAGAAACAGATTTATTTATTGCCAAGAAGGATTTTACACCAACGAGGAATTTGTCTTGGTGAATAAGGTGCATACATTGTAGACAATAAACAATAAACAAAGAGAAAATTGAAAGAGCAGCAGGCATTCGGGCAAAAAGTTAAATTAACAAACAAAACAAGACAAAACAACGTGCACCAACACACCGTGGCTGCCGTCTGTGGCGCCAACTTGGTCTTCATATGTACAAGAAACTGTCAGAACATAATGTACGCAGCAGCTACGGTATGCACATTTATTGGAAGGTTATGGAAGCAGCAGAGGGGACCAATCCATGATGTATGGATTTTGAATTCTAATTTCGAAAGAGAGTCTGTTTGAATATAGATCGCAAATGAAGTTTTTTTTTTTTTTTTTTATATGTGAGGGTGTTGAGGTCACTTTGATTCTGCAGGAAGCAGGAAACTCAAGGCTCAAGGTGCAGAGCAGTAGATCCCTTGATTTTTCTCGTAATGTGCAACATTTTTGCAAAGAACATAAAACAGAACCGCATTCTTTCTGCTCCCATTCGTAAATAGCTTCAACCTGTTCATTTAAAGCTCTATGCTATTCTAAGCAGTAGAGTCACAGCTTTGGACTTTAAACTGTAGTGTTAAAACTATTGTACATATGTACAGATCTACATTAAAGAGGTTATATGTAACAGTTTTCAGTAATTCACATGTATGTATGTAACTTTTTTTGGCCACATGTGAGCAGATTGTCCCATGACATAAAAAGCATGACACTCTCTGGTTCTCTCAGCTATCTATATAAACCTGTGGACGATTTGTTTAAGTTGTTTCATGCTGCTGGACTGTGGATTTCTTTTTAAAGGACTCAGGTCAGATTCAGTCCAAATGATGTGAATTGATGCATGTTTTTGAGTGTCTCATCATGGTGCCTCTCTCTGCTCCGCTAACAGAGTGCAACAGTAGCTAACTTAGTTTAGAAATGGAGTCTGCTAACATGAACTAGCTTGAACGACTAGCTGCCAGCATAGCACAGAAGTCACATAGAGCTTCTGTGAGTTTCTCTCACATTCATTTTTACATACATTAGATGTTATCAGAACATGATAAGATAGTTTAAATGTATTCACTTCATATCGGACCCACGACTACACTTTGGTCTAAATGTAACCATGGACAAGGAGGACTTGGTGCACAGACTTATGAAGTTAGCAGTCAGGCCAGTGGGCTATCACACAAATCCTGCTGAAGATAAGCTAACTGAAAAATGGCATACACTTGACATACTAAACCAATTGCTTTTCAGTTCACTGGTGTTGTCTCTCCAACTTAGCAGATGGTAGAGAGCACAGTGCTTGTGTTGGGTGCACACAGGTGAGTGACAGCGATATATCGTGTGAGCCTGGTGTGTGAATGTCTTAAGCAAACCAGTGTGTTTCAGAGGGGTTTGCTTGTGACTGCTGTTCATTGTTAAATGGGATCAGCACCTTGGACAGCGCACTGAGGTATTTAAAGGTCTCGTCGTTTCCGCTGCGGCTGCAGTATGAAAGCTGTAGCAAACAAAAGAAAATCTACTGGTGTAGTCCCTCACAGAGGTCGGCTACTAGTGTTAGCTCACACTGGCTGCAGGTACAACTGATTAAAAGCATCTTTGTTAACCTCCCTGTCTGGAGAGTAATCCACTCTCTGTCACTGATCTGTAAGTTTTGCCAAAATAACATCAACAGAACACTGGTGAAACAAGGATTGTTTGGAACATATCGAACATATGGATCTACAGCAGAGTAGCTAATTGATTAAAAGTGTTATGTTATATACACTTTCTTGTCATGATTTTGGATCCCTATTGGAAGCTGCCCACTTTTCACTCATACTCAAGATTTTTGGGCGTGGTTCATCTTAAAAGTCAATGAAAAAACTGTAATAAATGTCAAACTGGTGTGATGGTCTGTCAGTTTGGCTCGGTTCGACTCTGTTTTGGCATTATTTGGTGTGATATTGGAGATTCTTGCAGAGAGAACACACAGTAGGTATCAGTGGTGGGCCAGCTGGCCTCACCAAGAGCCGACTGTGCTGTGGCCTGGTTTTAATGTTCAAGGTTTTTCCTGCTTAACATTCAAAAAACTCTGTGCGGTGAAGCACTCAGGGGTGAGCTCACCTGCTGGCCCTCAAAAAGCATTGGTTAGTCCGAAGTTTCTGTTTGTGTCTGTCTGTGTCGTGACTCTTGTTAGTGACTGTTGAATGAACTCTGTATCAAACCTTCTGTCCACGCTGGGCTTTGGTTAGCGACGTGTGTGTGTGTGTTTGTGATGTGAGTCCATCTGAGGTCCATGTTTGTCCCATTCCCGTGGCGATGGCATGTGGTGACCAGCAGTGCTCCCTCTGTTTCACACACACACTTCCTGCCAATGATAGAGGAACTTCTAATGACCTCCACCAGGAGAGGAAAAGTGTCTGTCTCACCGTGTGTGTGCGCAGGTCTCCTCCTGTTATTTATATTAAATATGGTACCCTGTGTGACCAAACACAACACATCGCACTGTATGTGTGTGTGTGTGTGTGTGTGTGTGTGTGTGTGTGTGTGTGTGTGTGTGTGTGTGTGTGTGTGTGTGTGCGTGTATGTGCATGCGTGTGTTGATTTAAGCTGATGCAGCAGATACAGATCAGTGTTTATTTGAAGTTCAGCAGATGGAGCATGTTGTCTGTGAAAGGTCTTCATGCTGTGTACTGCCGATGTTCCTCATCACGTTTCGGGCTATTTTAAGGCAATTGTTGTGTATCTGACCTGTGGCTTCCAAATGTGTCGTCGCCAAATCAATATGCATTCAGCCAGACAAGATTTCTTTACCTTCCAAAGTCCCTAACTGGAGGGGATATTTTTTGGTGCAGAGCAAACTGAAGTGCATTGTGGTTAATCAGGAGTACCTTAGAGCATGACCATATTAGTTTTTTTATTCATTTTTATGTGCTCTTAGTCAGTGATTAACATGGAATTTGTAGTGGACTTACAGAAGGAAATATCACGAAGGCAGCAAACTGTTGTATGTTAGTGCCCCGTTTTCTAGAACTACCGTGAGTCATTGTCCAAATCTCCACTCACTAAATGAATCAAGTTTCTGAAAATCTATCCTCAGTTTTGCATCAGCTTTGGATTCAGGTAATGTATATATATCAAGGGAAATAACAGCATGAAAGACTAAGCTCCTCAGGCTAGATCCAACACAACACACAGGCCAAGAAATCTTCAAAGGCACAGAAATGTAATTTGAAGAATCTACAAAAAAAAATCCAAATATATCAGCTTAAAAAAAAAAAAAAAACACTTCTTGAAATTTAATTTTACATTTAATGATATTTCAACCAATTAAAACAATACATAGTTTCCATAAAATGTGTAACACCAGTGTTGAAGGTGTTTAGTTTTGTACACTAGCTCTGAAGCCACAATGAGCAGATCCCATTATTTGACGTTACCCTCAAATGATATTGATGAATATATTCTGGCCTGATTTTTGTGACACTATGACAGGCAAATGTGATTGTACAACCATTAGTGTACATTTAAGGAACCTTCAAAAGAAGTTTCTCACCATAGCCTTGTGCATGCAGTAGTACTTCCTTGCACCTGTGAACAGATTTCAGTTTGTAAAATCGCTGGAGTTTCCCTTTTTTAGCAAGGCAGCATTACTAACAACAATAAGTTGCTTTTATTGCAGGATCAACAGGTGGCCAGACAAGCTAAAACACGGTGTGTTCAAATTTGTAACAACAAGATAAACATCTGGATGTTCACATTGCAGCACTGACCTTTAAGTCTGATGTGCTCCTGTGCCATGAGCTTCATGATGTGGGACTGCTAATGCCTTCAGGTTGACAGCAGTATTAGTCACTGGGATTACACACAACCGTCAGAGGCACACACCCAGTCACACACATAGACTGTAGATACAAACACAGGCGGCATTTGTCAGCAGTAATACTGAGGTGATGCAGAGAGGATTATCTTCACTTCTCTCAGCCCGCTTATTACACTTTTCGTGTGTGTGTTCGTGGTTGTCGTGCACCGGCTGTTAAGTAGAAGATTAACACCAACTCTTTCTCTGCGGTTTCACACACAAACTTGTGAGAATAATACAAACAGTAGGCTTTGCTGTCTTTCCCCACTTTACTTTATCGCTCTGTTCTCTCTTCTTAGCTCTGTTTCCTTCCTTCTCCTTCCTCTCTTTCTTTCCTTTCCACCTATCAGCTCTTCCCCCCTGGTGTCAGTGCTGATGGTCTGACTCATCGCCCACAAAGTGTGTTCGGGGGATTTTTGCTGTCACTTGTAACATTTGTGACTGATTTGTAGCGTGTTGCCGCTTCACTGTCATGCCAAGGCTGCTGGAGACGAAACACATTTAATTTTTTCTTTCTCTTTTTTTTTGTTCTCCTCTGGTCTCGATCTCTCTTGTCTCGTCTCCTCCGCAATCCAATCAGTTGATCAATATATACATTACTGCACTGTATCAATTATAGATGAGCCTCCAGCGCTGCTATTTTTAGAGCCAGTGCCTCAAGTTGATTCTGGTTTTCCAACAGTGATTTTCTGAAAATCAGCTGGTCATAAAGAAGTGGTTTATGTGTACAAACTCAAAAAGGACATTTCACAAGAGGATTTTGATACTCTCTTCTCATTTTTATGCTACTAGTGTTCTGTAAATAATTCAAAACTAAGTAGAATACACATACTATCTTGGAAATGTAGATGCTGAAGCTTAATTGATCCCATTGGAGAAATACAATTTTTATTACAGGGCTGTAAAAGGATCCAGATTCAGGAAAAATAAATAAAAAGCAAACAGAATAAATGAATGGTGACTGCCTGGTGGAGTTTTATGTAGACAAAGTGAGTGTATCTCACCACAAAGGCATTTTGTGTATCTTTTAGGCCCATCCATGATCTGGTAAGTGCATTTCCATGCTCATAAAACATCTGCAAACCAGAATATTTAAAATCCCGTCCACCTATGTTGTAGTCTTCTTCGTCACTGTGTTTGTTGAAGTTTCTTTATACGTTGCCGCCACCAGCTGTCCATCAGTGGAATAGCAGGAAATCAGTGGCAGCGCGCTGATGACACAAACAAAATTGGGGTCTACTTATAAAAACATCGCTCCACTGTGCTGCCAATCATCACATGATACCTATACATGTAGTGTACGCAACAAAAGACAAAATGTTAAAGCGATAATGGCATCAAATAATAATATCCATGCCCAAAGTATCCATTATCTATATAACATTCATGTATCCACTTACTGACAATGATTACACACAGTTAAGTGCATTTAAATACGACTCTTATACAATATAAGAAAGGCTGATCTGAAAGGAAAGTATGAATGCAATGCAGACAACAATTAAAATGAGATCTGGCTGTCCCCAGTGGTTTTGATAACTCTAAAGCTGTGAAAATGCAGAGAAGGCCTCTGCCAGCTGCTGAACAATGCTCCACTAGGGAGAGGAGAGGAGAGGAGAGGAGAGGAGAGGAGAGGAGAGGAGAGGAGAGGAGAGGAGAGGAGAGGTAAGTGAAGGAAGGAGGGAATATGAGCCCCAGAGCCATTAGTCTCTGTCATCGCCCCTCCCCCATCACTTCCTCTCCTCCTCCTCCTCCTCCTCCTCCTCCTCCTCCTCCTCTCTTCTCCCCCTCCTCTCTTCTCCCCCTTTACCCATCCCTCTCTCCATTATGTCTTGTTTTTCACATTCATCTCTCCGTATCTCCTGCTTGCTCTTAATCTGATAACACTGCGTCAAGGTGATGAGTGTTGACAGCAGCAGTTAGATGCTGATGATGTGAAACTCCATGTTAGGCGATTTCGATGTGTGTTAGTGTATCAGTGTTGTGGAGTCAGAGAAGGATGCAGAGACAGAAGTGTGTGTTTATTTGGATCAGGGAAGCCTGTCATTAATTTTGATTTTGACATGAGTGTCATTTTTCATTTATAAACAAGTTTTCTTAAGTTAAACCATGGAAAAGAGAAAACCAGACATCAGAGAAAACCAGTCTTATAAATGGAGAGACAGAAACTGGAGATGGAGAGAAAATGAGGGACAGATGGAGACCCAGACAGACATAAATCATGCAGAGCTGAAAGAGTTTAATTCCTTATACGTACAAAGCTAATGTCTTTCCTCTTTTGTTTCTTCTCCGTTTCCATATGAAACTAATGGAAAATTGAGCTGTTAATTAGGCTTCCCAAAATCAATGTTCAAAAACGCTTGGTCAAGGTTTACCGTGTGTGTGTGTGTGTGCGCACGTACGTACGTATGTATGTATTAGGTGTGTGTGTGTGTGTGTGTGTGTGGCGGGCAGACCGATTCCCTGGGCCAAAGTAGGGCAGGAGAGCCTGGCATTGCCTCAGCTTCCTGCATGAGTGACCGCAGGAAACAGTGTGTGTGTGTCTGTTGATGAGTGTGTGTACTCGTGCATGTGAGTGAATGCATGCATGCATGCGTGTGTGTGTGTGTGTGTGTGTGTGTGTGTGTGTGTGTGTGTGTGTGTGTGTGTGCCTCCGCCCTACAGCAAGCTGCTGTCAAAGAGGAGGAGGAGCAAACGGGCGCACCAGCGAAACGAGAGATAGAGAAAGAGAGGACTGTAGTAGAGAGAGAGAGAGTTAGCATCTGTTGTTTCTGTGGCAGCTGAGCAGCATTGGACTGTTTTTACACACACACACTCACTCTCTCCCTTTCTTTCTCTTTCTCTCTCTCTCTCTCTCTCTCTCTCTCTCACACACACACACACACGTTTCCTCTCTGTGCCACACACTGCTGCATACCTACACACACTTCTTTTCACACACATTTACATATTTCTGCTCAGTCTCTCTCTCTCTCTCACGTGCCGGCATCAGATCGCCTCCATCATCTCTCTCTTCCACACACACATCTGCTCTCCCTTTTTATCTCTCTTTTTTTGTTTTTGTTTTTTTTATCCAACTGACACACCGGGACTCCGCGCAGCACAGACCCCTCTCACACGCACGCACACTCACCCGAAAGCCACCGTAGCAGCATCACATTGTGCGGACGCTGAGCCTGCCTGTCTGCCTGCAGCATGTGAGTACAGCTGAGCGTGAGTTGGGGGAGACAGACCTGAACTGATTTACTTGTTAAAACCCTGGCAGCATCAGTGTTTATGGTTAGCATAACAGACCTTTCACACTTTTAAGAGTTTAGTTCAGGGACTTTGCATATTTTGGGGAATAATACTTCAGGTGATATCGGACTGAAAAGGGCAGATTTGATCTTGTGAATCTGTGGTGTTTTTCCCTTGATGACCAGTGATGCAGCTTTAACACGTTGGCTCCTTCAGTCTTTGGTCTAATGACTCTCACAGTGTTTTGATCAACAGTATCACTTCTGATATTTCAGATTTTCTTTCTTACTGTGGTGTTGTTGCTGTATGCCTGGATTTGGTTGTAAAAACTCAGATGATCAAGACAGGCTGGAGATGATCTGAGGCGCAGCCTTTTCCTTTCTCTTCAGGACTCAATTACACTAACATCTCAGTTGCAAGACCCCTCTTTGTTGTGTAGATCACAAAGAGGAGTAACATCTCTGTGTAGCTGCACAGTGTCTCTATCACTGCCTCTCTGCTTGTCATTGATAAACCTTTATTCTTCATCTCACTGTCAGTTGAGTGTTTGTTGCAATACATCTTAAGCTCAATCACAGTCATTAATCTGTTTCCTCTCCTCCTTTTCTGTCTCTCTTCACCATGTCTTGTTTCCTCCCTCCCTCCCTGTCTGTCTGTCTCTCTCTTCCTCTTAATCCCATAATACTGCATCGAGGCAATGTGTGTCGACGGGGACAGTTAGATGCTGATGATGCTAAAGTTCGTCCTGTATCTGGTGATTAAACTGAACTAACAAACTGAGAAGGAGGTGTTAATCCATCATTCTTGTAATGATTACAGTTGAGATCAAAAATGCCAGACTGAGGTCAGCAAGGAAAATGTTGAAGGTTAAAGCAAGAAATGACATTTTCAGGAAAGGGGCATTTTGATCCTTTCATTACTGAGAGTTTGGTAGCAGTTTTGTTTTGTCAAACGCACTCCACGCTGTCTGAATGTAACAATGTAACACGCTTTAAATCTGGCAAATTATATGAATCTCCTCATCAACAAATCAACCAAAGCTCTTTTCCCAGAACACACATGTGTTGTATCTCGAGAATAAAAGAGTCAGAGATCATATTGCTCTGAGTTCTCTGCACAGCCGTGAGCCACTTTCACACAGTTTAGTTGTTTGTGTCTGTGAGCTTCAATCTGTCAGATTAATAAATGTTTTGGGGAAATCAGAGCTGAGATCTGGGGGTTGTAAGCTGATTTCTGACAGCGTTCAGTAGCTGAATGTGCACGTAGAGAGGTGAACGAGGAGATGAAAACAGAAATAGGGAGGAAAGGAGGAACAGTCAGGAGATGCTGCTGGTTCTACTGTAGATCTGTGTGTGTGTGTTTGAGAGCGTGACCGTGTGTACCTCGAGTATGATTGAATTACTCAGGGTTAATTAGATTCTATAGTCCACAGTAATGGTTCTCTCACACACACACACACACACACACACACACACACACACACACACACACACACACACATCCTTCACCAGGGCTTTTTCAGGCTTATTGCCAGCGGCGTTGTCTTCGGAGTGAACAGAGGTTTCTGGGAAGCTGTGTGGTGTTAGGAAGACTAGAGGACAGTCAGGAAGGATTTATTACACACATATCTGCTGTTTGTTCTGCCATGCTGAATGAAAGGTTACACATTTTATGCTCATCTTAAGACAGCAGTCCGCTGGTTAAAAGTATGTCCTTTTACTCGCTCTGCCTTTTCTACAATATAATCCTTAAATACACATTAAAGAACATGTGATGTCTTTAGTTTTTCCACTTTGTGCATTTCTATAACTAATGTAAATTTATAATTAAAGAGGCATAGTGGCATTTTTATGTCCACTTGAAAAGAGATGGGTCAGAAATGTAAGAGTTGTTTGCACCATGTAGCAGGAGAATGCTGAAGCACAGGGCTTCTCTGCTGAGTGTTTGAGTGAATCAGTGCACTTTGCATTGATTGGCCAACCGGTTGCTCTCACACAATTTACTACTTGTCATTCAAGTGAGATGGGATATAGTTGTTCCTGGCAATTAAATGAAAGTGCTGTTGTGTTAGAATCTGCCCTGGTTTCAGAAAATGCATCCACATGTGTGTGTTCTGTGTGTGTGTTTGTGTTCCAGATATCTGAATGTATTTTCACTTTTGTGTTTCCAGCCAATAACTCCATGAAAACGCTGCACCGATAACGCCGCGTCACACCACTGTGAGCCGTCTGAACGTCACATTGTGAACTCGGTGTGCATGCTTTAATGCGACGCGTTTGTTCAATGCACACTCGCCTGCTTTCTAACACAACATGTAGATAGCTGAGAGTCACATGTAAGGCTACCATGTGTGACGGCTGTAGTCTGAGACTGACATGGGTTTTTTTAGGATTATGGTTCTTGTCACACCTTCAAAGTGTTTTTATTGGGGTTTAGATGTAAGTTTTATGTGTGTTTTATGTCGCAAATAAAGAGAGATTTACTAAGACAAACCAGGCAGATTAGAAAATAAAGATTCCGTCTGTGCCTGTTTTCTCTGGATGGTAAATAGTGAGATTAAATAAGCTGTTTTTCCTTTCGTAAATCAGCCACAAGAAGCTATTATAATAATTGGAATAAATCCATCCTCCATTTTTTGCTATATATTTTGATAAATGACTCTCATTGGGTTTTTATCTTGGACCCCTGCTGCGTGTTATAGTGTGTATTTGTCCGTCAGGTGTGTGTTGGTGTGGGTGTTGGCCCCAGGAGCCTCTGCCTACTTTGATGTGGTTTCTGAGTTCCCTTTTTGTTTCCAAGTATCTTCATTAAGAGACACAAAACAAACAATATGCATCTCGTTTTTGTGGGGCTAGTGGGTGTTTCCCATCCCTTACAGACAACATATGCAAATATGTGGAGGATTTTCTGTTGGTGCACATATTGATTTAAAACACTGAAGTAAAGGAAAAAAAATAGAAGCATAATAGGTCTCCTTTAAGTTTGCTTTGGCTATTTAAACGTGTTTTGGTTTACAGTATTTTAGCCAATATAATCTCACTGAAGTGTAAGAAGTACTTTTCACTATGTTTAGACCTCATGTGTTGTGGTTTCCAAGCCATTGAGCAAAGATGATTGAAGCATAATGGCTTGTAAATGGTGCTTATATTAGAAATGTCAATGGTTTGTTTAAGCTTCATTTTTAAGACCTGTCATCCAAAGTCCGCTTGGTCATAACAATGTTTGTGTTTGTGTGTCTGTGTGTAGAGTACAGTCGTTTCGAGGCGAAGATCCATGACCTGAGGGAACAGATGATGACCAGCAGTGTCAGTTCCAGCTCCACATCACTCCGCTCCACACAGAAGCGCACACTTTACGTCAGGTAACACACACACACACACACACACACACACACACACACACACACACACACACACACATAGAGGTGACTGATTGTTCAGTGTCCTTCAGTGTGACACAACTATTATAAGGTCTTATCTCAGCTGTCGGGTCTACGTTTTGTGTGTGTGTGAGATACTGAAAGGGAGGTAAACACATCGAAAATCACAATTAGATTGTCTGGGGAATACTCGCCAGCACACAAACACATCCATCGCCTGCCAGCTCTCCCAATTTTTTTGCGCGTGTTCCTGTGTCCTTGTGTCATTCTTGTCCTCGGCTGTCCTGGCTGTTTAGTCTACTCTGAATCACCCCGTCTATCCTCAGTGTATCCTGCAGAGCCCAGAAGCAGCGTGAGTCGTAAACCACCCACACTTTTAAGACCCTTGCATCACAAGAATCACAGCATTTGAAGTATTGATTAAACACTAGGTCACTGGGTCTAGATAAGTCAAATTGGAGCTCCTGGGTGATCAATACAATGGAGACCAAAGGCAGGTTAAACAGCTCTAATAGTCACACTAATGATTAAATCTGCTGGTTAGGCTTCGAGGAGACAAGGAAACATTTTCTGTTGTATCAGTTTAGCTACAACTGAAAAAGATTTTGAAAGATGTTAAGAAAGAGCAAAGATAAGAGTGAAATTTAGATTTAAAAGCAAAATGCCTCACAATTAAATCTGTGCGTCTAAATTTAAGATCCCACTAACACTAAATATAGTTTATTTTCATTGTTTAGTTGATAGAATGTCGCAGAAAGTCTCATCATAATATTCTAGAGCCCAGAAGGACGTCTTCAAATTGCGTCTTCAGTCCAACCAACAGTTCAAAATCCAGAGACTCTTCATTTACTGTCATAAATGACAAAAAAATCCTGAAATCTTACAAGCTGAAACCTGCAAATATTTGATATTGACACTGAATTATCAAAGTAGCTGAAAATGTTTTTGCTTTCTATCGACTAATTAATCAACTTATCATTGCAACTCCAAGCAGGAGTAGAGTTTCACTGCTCTGGTTCTTCTGTAAACTCAAATGAACACCTTTTCAGAAGAGACCAGGCTCAGGACTATAACACAGAGTTTGTGAAGGAGTAAGAGGCTCAAAAGAAGTTTAACAACAATTATATATATTATATTGTAAATGTCTTTGTATTACCTTTGTTAATATTAAGCAATATATTTGTGAAGAAGAATTGACGGACTCTTGTGCTGATCACAGGACACTGTTGTTCATTGTTTTATTTTGTTTCCAAAAAATACTTAAAAAGAAATAAAATTCTAATAAAGCAAAGCCCAAACGAACTACACCTGACAAGTTCTGTGCATGAAAAGAGCAGTAAACCAACATCAGATCTCTGCTATCCGAGATGTAGATCTTTAGGACAGACTGTCTAATGACGCAATAAAGTTGCATCACATCGTATCGCATGGTATCGTATAGCGTAGCAGCTGACTGAGAGTCACCTTGAACTACACACACTCTCTCACACTCTGACTCACACTCAGGGCAGGACTGAGGTCGGGGTCTGTACAGAAGCTAGAGGGCAATGATCACATTCGACCCTCTGCAGTCCAACATTTTTCAGAGATGTTTATCTGACACACTGGCAGGCTTATTTATCTTGAATGACTGAGAAACCATCTGATTGACTGACTATCTTAAATCTGTCAATGCCAGTGCACCTACAGTGCTATGTAAAAACCTCAAACAACCTACTTGGCAAGCCCACCACTCAAACAAACAAGTCCCTTTGGGAATTGTAGTTTTAATAGAAAAATATGAGGAAACATGACATTGCAGCTGCTTGCCGTCACCCTTGTTAAATTTTTAAGTAGTCACCCGTAGGCGCGATTATCATTAGCATAAATTAAGTGTGCACACCCACTGTTTTTATTTGGGTTTTGTCTCAGAGTGAGGAGAGATGGTCTGTCCACTGCTCATCTGATTCAATCAGAAGACGCCTTGATTAGGATGCATAGACATTAACACGTTAAATGATTTCCTGAAAAACAATTAAAGATGCATTTGAGTGAAATTATGCAATAATGAACTTGAAGCTTTTTTTATCTAGTAATAAGTGATGCAATTTTCTCTAAAAATAGGACGATTATAGGAAGAGTTTTTGAATTTAATTCACCAAATATCAAATTTGTTTTGGTGCATAGTAATAGTAATATGCAGAACAGTTAGGGGCCATTCAAGTAGAATAAGGCATTGAGGAAAAAAAAATGCCAGTTTTCCCATTCACTGGAATGAGGGTATTGTGTGTAGGATACAGTGGTGCAGGAGTGTAACAAAATATTTCATTTGCATTCAGTCAATATAGTCTTCTGCATCAAATTAAAACCCACCTGGATGATGTGCCTCCCATCCTGGTCATTTACTATCATTTTTAATCTGCTGAAATGGACAAACAATCACTTGTATGACCAGCAAAGCACCATAGCAACATCTCCCTTATTGTTTAATCGCAGTTGACAAATGGCTTTTGGTGGAAACAGATGCGATCGAATGAGAAATGGGTAAAATATCCAATTCGATCTGAATACAGACATGTGGTTGCATAACCAGTGTCACATAAAATAAAGAGCAGTGACTGTCTTTATAAAACTGGTGTAACAGTAACATGTAAGCAGGTGCTCTTTGGATCCAAAGGTTAGGCTTATGTGCTCCTTTGTCATCAGTAGTCAATTACAAAAACTACAAAGGCACACTGCTTTGCGAATATTTAGAATCCTTCAATAAATGACCTTGGCGAGTTTCAACTCACAGTCTTCATTAGTGCATAGGCCTTATTGATCACAAAGCACACAAGTTTTTTGGCTTCAAATAAGAGTCAGCTCCTGATAGAGTCTCAACAAGCTCATTAAGCTTTAAATCATCAGAGTGCTGGAAGGTTCCTATGCTTCAATAAATCCTGATCAAACAAATAATGAAAATGATAAAATTCTAGAGCTCTCTGTGGTTGTCTGGCACAGTTGTGCTTTTAGTTACATGCTAATATCAATGCACGAACAGTCCTAACATCCTGATGTTAAGAGGGCATGTTTACTATGTTTTCTTAGTTTAACAGCCAGCATTTCCTGATCAGCCTCAAACACAGGTTTCTTCAGGTCCACAGACACACACTATTAAGTACTGGACCCACTGAATTAATATTTTGATGATTCATTTGTTCTGTTCATGACTGTATAATTGCAGATATGATGAGGAAAAAATGCTTGCCTCAGATAATTACCACGACACCCTGTTAAGTTAATCACTGTACAGGCTGAATTTAAACGACATCCTTCCTTCAAGTCTTGTCAAAATCTGGCCATGATTATTTCAAGGTTATATAGAATAATGTAGTAACCCCCCAGCAGCCCAGATCATAAATCACTGTCATACAGGAATGCCCATAAACGACCAATTAGCTTCAAGTATTAAAAAGGAGCCCTCAGACTGGCTGCAGTGAGGTTGGTGGTGCATGAGAAATTGGGGGTGTCTAATACTCTGTGCTGCTGTACATGTTCATGAATGTACACACAGTATTCACTGTGTGTGTGTGTGTGTGTGTGTGTGTGTGTGTGTGTGTGTGTGTGTGTGTGTGTGTGTGTGAGAGAGAGAGAGAGAGAGACAGAGAGAGAGTTTGAAGTGTATATGACGGGTGTAACACAGACTAACCTTTCCTCAGAGGAAATGTCACTGAAGCAAGGTGACATGTGTGACCATCCTTTGTGTGTGTGTGTGTGTGTGTGTGTGTGTGTGTGTGTGTGTGTGTGTGTGTGTGTGTGTGTGTGTGTGTGTGTGTGTGTGTGTCTGTCCTCCCCCTTCTTATTTTACAGCATGTCCTATTTTAAACACACTGGACAGCTTGGTAACTGTGTATTCACTGCATAAAGATCCACGTGAAAAGGCAGAGATATCTAAAGTAATGACAAGATGAGACATGATGAAGTCCCATCCCCATTCAGGCAGTCGACCATAGTTTCTCAATGAATATATATTTTAAACGTCAAATTGTTTCATTTTTATTCAATTTAATTACCAGGAATCCTTTGCTATATTTGAACAGGGGGAGGAGGCATAATTCTTGGACCCTGCTAGCCGACTTAAAGTCAACAGCATGGATGCTTTAATTTGAGTTTAAGGTTTGGGTCTGCCTGGGTGTTTAAATAAATGATACCAGCTTCTGCTGTACTTATCTCTGCTGCAAAAAATCATTTTAAGTGAACAAAATGCCCAGGGACATGTGCTTCTCCTAACTGAATATTGTGGTTTTAATTATCTATGTTTATGAAGGCTTTTAAGATTCTGGTCTGACTTTTATTCTGAGAAAATGTTCAATGTTATGTTTTATCAAATTTACAGCATAGTTCGTACAATATACAGAAAAAAATGGTACCACCATGTTCTAGTGAATTTCTCTTTATTTTCACCTCTAAATAAAGTGCCTGTAAGCAGTAATGTTAGATGAGTATTCAGTGAAAAATTAAACTGCACTGCAATTTGGACAATAGGTTGCTGTCTGTGCAAAAAAAAATAGCACTAACACAGTATTTAGGGTTTCAAATTTTCACAGCACAAGCAGGAAAAGATTAAATAATGACCAGGTTTTTCTGTTACACTCTACCGACCGCTCTGTGTTTCTTCACTTGAGTAATTACATTTCAGAGGTTCCCACAAAGGAATTAAAACCACTGAGTGCTGCTAATTGATATAGATTTACATTTACACATGGCCTTAATAATTCATTGTAACCTGCAAGCTGGGAAATTAATTTAGGAGGTAACTTAAAAAATATTGTTGCTCTTTTTTGTTCCTCCAGTGAAAATGAAGGTATTAATACACTTACATCTGACAGCTGCCCTATATACATACTGTATGTGTTTGTGGTCAATGTTGTGGAAAGCAGAGTAAATATGTGTTGTTAAAAGTCACCCATACAAGTAGTACATGAGTAAGAGTCTTAAAGTATCTGGCACTAAATGTTCTTAAGTATCAAAAGTACAATATCAATAAATTATACATATATTTTAACATGCATGTAGATGCTGTGTACTCAGCAGATTACACACCTGGACAATTATTGCATTATTACTATTACTACTATTACTGCATTTCTCTGATAATCAGAGTGTTTAGTCTTTTGTTTGGTTTTTTCTTCATGTTACAATAAAATTAAACAATTTGAGTAATTTGAAAAATACTTGGTAACCAAAGAGGTGCTTATGCAATTAGAGCAGAGGATAAAAGGTTTTAAATTTGTATGTGTTGTCAGTCAGGTAATAAAATATATATTCGGATACAGTTTGTTAGTTAATAGTTGCAGTAGAGAGTCAAGATCAGCCCCTGTTGTTTTCCAGCTGCTTGAATAGTGAAATGACCAGTAACGACCCCGCCTGCGTTTAAGAGGGCTGTCCACAGTGGAAACACAAAGCAGATCTGTCACTTGGGTACTGTTAATAAAGGTTACTTAAAGGGTTCACAGGTCACTACACAGAAAGCACTGTGGTGAAAATGCAGCTTATGTATATTGAGGTCAAGGTTAGATTGCAGTACAGTTTAGCTGCTGGCTGTGCAACCACAGCACTAATATAGTGTTTACTATTACACATTTCAACACACGTGTGTTTCCACATGTTAACAGATGCTCTGGAATCAGGACTGTGTAAAAGACTGCACTGTAGTAATTACTGTATTTATTCACTTGAGTAATTCCGAGGTTCCCACATAGGAATTCAACTGAACGTAAGATTTGTAAGTTATTGATTATGAGTCACATTTACAAGTCTGTGCCCTAAATAATACTACAAACAATCCATCAGTGTAACCTGGTGGCTGCAAAATCATTTGACTCAAAATATTGCAGCTGTAATATTTTTTGTGACATTTTCGACAATGAGGTCGTAAACTTGTAATGTAAGCGTGATATGATATATTGCAGAAATGTCAATACGTAGTCTATGAGATGTACAAATGTGAATGTGAACAGCAATGTGTCCTGCCAACATTATATCCTGGTGACTGGGCTGTTCAGGGAAATATCAGAGGAAAAACAATACCCGTAAAATAAAGTTTGAAGTTTCATCTCATTTAATGATCATGGTTTTCTGATGTTGACCGTGTAGAAGTTAAACTGCAGCTGTTTACATAGTTTGACACAGCTGATCAGTGAAATCACAGGTGAACTGTTCACCCTCTAGTCATAGGACCATGTTTCCACGAGACTGTCAAGTCTGATGGAGAGTCTATTTTAGCAGCCAGCTAAATATACAGTATAATGTCCTGTGAGGAGATCTTTTTTATTTTTGCTCATCTTTAATCTAACATGAATAAAACATGCACTGGTGTTTTTTTTGTACTAATGTCAGACTCTCTGCGTCTACCTCTGTCTGATTTTCTCTCTCTTGGTTTCTCCTTCTCTGTCTACGTTCTGTTTTATTGATGAAGGCAGTGGGGACTTTAGGGGATGCCGGTTATTTCAGCTCTACTTCCTTTGCGCGTGCACACACACACACACACACACACACACACACACACACACACACACACACACACATTGCTGGCCTATTTTCCCAGGTCTTTTCCCTCTGGACAAGTTTGAGACTCTGTGGTCACAGAGACAGATAACCACTGAGATATAAAACACACACACACAACATACATAGTTACACACAAATACACACAAAAAGGCTGACATTCATGCAGACAGATGTGTACTATATGTGTAATAACACACGCAGAGACAGAGAGACACACACACACACACAAGCGGTCATCAGCTGTTCTGGCCACTGTTTTTTGCTTGGAATGAAGATTCAATTATTTTGACATTTCTGACTTTAAAATGTGTTTGACCGTTTCATACGTACCTTATGTATCGCATGCATTCAGAGTCAAAATCAGAATCTGGTTATTGTTTTCACATTCAGAGAATTTGCCTTGGTGTTTTGGTGCACAACAGTCACGATACACACAGCAAGAGGAAAAAAAAGTATTAAGTCAATAAGCATAACTATAGGAAAAGGACCTCCAATATTATCCCATCATATGCAGAAACTTAGAATCAGTGGTTGTGTTTCCATCAACTTATTTGTATGCACATTTTAAAGTCCTGATTTATGTAAATGTCAAAACTGGAGCTGGATCCACCTGGAGAATTGAGGCCACCCACTGCTTATCTCAATTAACTAACTCCTAATCGCATATTGCTGGTGGATGTGATAAAGCATTAATTAGCATTAGCCCCCATTCCCATAATTCCATTAAGATTAGTGATACACTTGGATCGAAACCTGGCTAATGCAGACTCCGTCTTGTCTCTTCAGGTTGAAGTTGTGTTTTTGAGTAAATGTGCGTAATAAGACTTTGTTTTTCTCTGTCTGCCTGCAGAGCGTTGTTCGACTACGACGGAAGTACGTCAGATCTGACCACGCCCAATCAGGCTCTGCCATTTCATTTTGGGGATATCCTCCATGTTAGCAGCGCTGGAGAAGAGGAGTGGTGGCCCGCCCGCCACCTCAGCCCCCCGCCTCCGGACTGCCCTGAAGTCGGAGTCATCCCCAGCCGCAGGAGGTCAGAGTTCAAAGAGCATTTTTACATTGTGGCTTTAGCCATTTAAACTATCTGAACACTTCCTCCAGCACTGCTCACAACAATGCAAAAACCATCATGTAGAATCTGCTGAATATAAACCAGCGGTGGAGACTGTGATGTTCCCACCTCTCGCCCCCCTCTCCCTGGAGAGGTGACAGACAGATGTTGATAGGTCTTTGAGGTGGGAGGAGGAGATACTTTATTTTAAGTCTTGTTACCTTCCATGACACTGAGAGAGGTGTCGAGGAGTGACGGAAGTGATGGAGTGGAAGGAAATAAAGTGCGGGCGTGTTGAAATGTGAAAGAGGGATCAGAAGCAACAGGGATGAGTGGGAGTGAGCGAATGGAACATGGAGGGATGGACGTGCAGACTGTCACAGGGCTTTGGATGGTGGGGTATTAATGGACTGAGGTGTGAGATCGAGGCAGGGTGAGAGAATCTGGGTGGTGCAGTCGGGGTAAGAGAATAACTGTGTTACAGTAAAATACTTTTTCCACTTCACCTCCTCCTCATCCTCATCCTCCTCTCCTCTGTCTCCTCCACCTCTCATGTCTTTTGCCCTTGTTCTTTCTTCTTCTCCTCTCTCTGCTGTCCTCTCCTCCTGCTCCCTTCCCTACTCTCTTCCTCTTTCTGCTTTACTTGCATCACCTTTTCCCCTCCTCGTACTTTCTTCCTTTTTTGCCTCCTCTCTGCTTATTCTCAAGTAAATGCTTTTGCTTTTTAATTAGATTCTTGACAATTCATTCTTCACAATGTTATTTTTACAATGGTATTCGTAAAAAATAACATTCTTACGATGTTATTTGGAGGAAAGGAAAGAGAGGAAAGGAAGGAGGGGACCGTGAAAACACAGATCGAGACAAAAGCAGCACAAATACAACTCATTCACCGACGCTGAATCATAAATACTCTTACATGATGTTCATGTTGTGTCTGAAAGCCTATCAGATCCAAGCTGCCATCAGGGATTGAAACTGAAGAATCACCTCCACTCAGACATTTTTCCTATAGCCATTATTGTATTTCAGTGGCCTTCAGTCCTGCTGCTCTGTTTTCATACATTTAGAGGCTAAAAAGCTGCATAATGTAAGACTTGATCCAAAAAACACATAAATTATAGAATGAGGCTTCAACAGCAAAAGTCATCCCCGAGTCGAGACAATGGAGATTCACCTTATTTGAAATTCTAGGGCTGAATATGATCGCCGGCAGGAAATGGCCCTGCACAGGAAGTGACACATCTAAATTTAAACCGAGCAGACAAAATTGTCTCCTTAGCAGGAGAGGAGAAATGTTCTACCTCATGGCTGAAATATTTTGGTCTGACTGTCGCCTCTTTACGTCGGAATCAGAGCTCATTCAGAGTATTTGACAATTCCAAGATATCTGATCTCTGCTGTCAAGCTTCATTATATCTGGATATTAAAAGCCATAAAATTAGATCAGCTCACCTCTTGCTCATATTCTAAAACCCTACAATTTAATTATTTGATGGACAAGACGGATCCAAAAATACCTCTACGATAGTAGGCTGTGAAATTACTTTATGAATAAAGGGACATTTCGTGATTTTTGCCTTTATTATGTGAAAGGATCTGACAGACAGACTGTGAGCATAAAGGAGTTTTACAGTGTCAGGTTGTGAAATGTTTTAAGATAATGATTCAGGAATAATAATTAGTAATATTATTTAGGATCTAAACATGCCAAATTTAGAAGTGCAAGAAATCTCTAAGTAAAAAAAGACCTGAGCATCCTTTTAAATTTTGTCTAAATACCGACACATAAACACAGATTCAAATCGAGGACGTAATGACGTAATGTCTCAACAATTCTCTCCATGTTTTTTGTTCTCTCTTTGGTATCACAGGGCAGAGAAGAAGGAAAGATCGAGGTTAAAGACGGTCAGAGTGACAAGGT
This sequence comes from Acanthopagrus latus, assembly GCF_904848185.1. NCBI lineage: Eukaryota > Metazoa > Chordata > Actinopteri > Spariformes > Sparidae > Acanthopagrus > Acanthopagrus latus. The sequence goes on from NC_051049.1 coordinate 24,887,620, forward strand.
CTCAGGACAGATCGGTGAGTAGCATCCAGATTACAAACCTTTCATTGAGGTTCTGGCCCTGATTTTTCATCTGTAACATTACAGCTAAAGATTGCTGCTGAAATGTAATGAAAGTATTGAACCATGTTGAGACAGCCAAGTGGTGAACACACTCTCCTGCAATAACCACAATGCACTGACTCACAACAGTGGAAAACATAAATACCATATGAAAGTCTCGATAACAGATTTCCTGCGAGCCTGCGAGACATAAGAGGTCTGACATTGTGTTGTTTGCAGAGGAAAGTTTTTTTCAGCTGTCAGCTCAGTTATGTATGATCATGCTGGTAATACAATCAGAATAGAAATGATAAATATCTTAAACCCTTCTGGCTATTTTGTTATGTTTTTTTATTTAGAGTAATGGGAGGAAACTGTCCAAAATATACATGTAGGTGTTTATTTTAGATCTCAGTTCGTATAAATTTCCATTAGTTAAAACTTTTACTGTGTTCCTCATTTTTTGTCAAACAAATGTGGAATTTTACAATTCAGTTTTCAAAGTGTCTTTCAAGTTTAACACCTGTCTATATCATGGTATCATGGTAGGGTTTTTCATTTATCATTCATAGCCTGATGCACATAAAGATATATCCTTCAGAACAGAGAATTTTGACCCTGGCTTCATTCAATGTTCAGATTTTGTTTTTCGATATGTATGTAAGTAGTACATGTTTCTTTAGATAATGCTTCATTTGCATACTTAAACAAAGTGAAAAGTGTTTAAATGTAAGTAATAAGATGGGGAAGTTTCATGGTGGTGGCTATTAGTTTAATGTTTTCATTCACCTGTTTATATGACAGCACAACAACTAAAGATATGGTAATATTGATAATAAATATGATGATAATGAGACAATAATAAAAATATTATTAATATTGATAATTATAATAATAATGTAACGGCATTATGAGAAAAGCACATGTATGATTTTTTTTGGTAACTGCAACAGTACTTGTAAATGGGTATATTTCATAAGCAGGTGAAACACAAAGACACAGAGACTAAACCAACAGTATTATACATATCAAAGTAGAAAGTAAAGGACACAAAAGAATAGATTTTACCTTGCAAAAAAAGTCAAAGTTAATTAAGAGCAATGGCAAACTTATGTGTTTAACACTTCTTTTTTTCAAAGTATTGAATGTTAAGTTAACTCTTGGTAGTTTGTTTCCGAAACACCAAGTTGTCAGCTAAACAGTTGTCAAATGACCTTTATTCTGTTCTGTTCTGTTCAGATAAATGAGCGAAATGGTATTATGATTACAGACAGAGATTAAAAGCCTCTTCAAAATATTGTTTTATTTTAGGGCGACCTAGAGTTAAAGGTACATTGATAATTGTTACTGCTGCAATGATGATTAGGTGGTTATTCCTCCTTTTTGTTGCATCAGTCAATTATTAGGATCTTCTTTGTCACAATTGATGTTGAAACAGAATATCTCACTAAGACATTCCCAGCTTTGCTTTGGTCCATAAAAAGCATTTAATTTTCTTAATTTTTAACGACCCCAGACCAACAGTCCCACTACAGAAACAGACTGTTTTGGGAACAAATTGACTTCAGTTGACAAAGAATTTCTACAAGTTGTCAAATTTTGTATTAACCTCCACGCAAACTGTTACTAGGAAAAAGTGTAGTCAGGGTAACTATTAACAAGGGACTAATTCAAAGTACACAATGCAGCTTTTAGTGACTTGTATTTGTAAAGGTTCAGTCTCAGTTCAGAGGCTCAGCGGCGACGTGTCTTTAATCACACTTCGCACACAGTGTGATGATGAGAGCTGACACACGAGTCTAACACGAGCTATTGATATCACTGTGTTGTTGGCTCGCTCTCTGTTTTCCTCACACCATGTGAATCAGCAAGTCTGCAATCAGCAACTCTGCACACTGACAAGCTGATAATTAAAAATGATCACACACACGCGCTCTTCTGTATCCCCTGGCTCCATGCTTTAAGAGAGACTGCAAATTAGTCCTGCTCACTCACACTGTGTGTGTGTGTGTGTGTGTGTGTGTGTGTGTGTGTGTGTGTGTGTGTGTGTGTGTGTAGAAGCTTTCAAATACTGATTTCAGTCAAGATACTGTTGTGATCATCTTCTGTTTGATGATTAATGCGCTCCTCTCACTCTCTCTCTCTCTCTCTGTCTCTCTCTCTCTCTCTCTCTCTCTCTGTCTCTCTCTCTCTCTCTTTCTCTCTCTCTCTCTCTCTCTCTGCAGGATCAGGATGATAAAGGTAGGTAATCTCTCCATCAGTGACACCTACTGGTCAGTATATGTAACTTCTTTCACATCCAGCCTTATCTCTAATAAACTCCTGCAAACACCTTCTCTTCCTCCTCCTCACTCCTGCTCTTGGAGGGAGGAGGAGGAAGAGGCTGCATAAACATAAAGGGTTAATGACCAGAAAAAAAAAAAATAGTATGCAAAAAATCAGTTCAGTGGTGGGAAGTTTTCAGATCTTAATACTAATTAAGTATTATCAGCAACATGTATTTAAAGTACCTGATAATTTTATACCTTCCATGTACTGTAGTGTGATTTAGCTGACTTTATAACAATGACTTAGTGACACACCCTTCCACTACTGAGAAAGTGAAGCTCATCATCTTATTTCAACGTCGCTCCATTCACAGTTAGCACATTCAGCCCTGTTTCCATGCTGGAAATACACGACAAGACATCACATTTTACCTGGAGATGAAAGTATTGAAATATAAACTTTACAGAAGCCGCTTTGTGATATATTATTAAACATGACTTTGCATTTAGACTTTATTTAATACAGTTCTTCCTTGTTCTGTATGAAGTATGAAGTAGTAGTATATGAAGTCTTTTGTGGCTCTGGAGGAGCATCTAAGACGCCTGCAAATACTGTACAAATACTTGTGGGTGAGTTTAAAAGAAGTGAGCATGTAGGAGGCAGGTGGGTCAATAAAAGACGCCATTAAGTTGCTTCCTCTTTGACCGTTCTGCCTTATAATCTGCCCCCGAGCTTTATGGAGGTTCCTCTTTAATTTTTTAAATGTCCTCTTTATGACACCAGAAAAAACTTCTTTCATTCTTTCTTTTTTAGAGGATTCATCGGGACTTTGTTGCACCTTTCCAAATATATTAAAGTTGAAATTGTTTCCTTTATTTCTTTCTTTTATAAATGAGTGTGTGTGAGTGCAATAGAAAGAATGCCGGTTTGTGTGTGTTTGTCTTTTTATGTGTTATTATATGTGTGTATGAGTGTGTGTGTTGCTGACTCTGACCTGTCTTGTCCTTCCAGAGCTGGTAACCTCTGGCACCAGCGATAGTGAGAGTTGTTCCTGTAAGTCTAGACCCTCCTCTTTCTTTCTTTCTTTCTTTCTTTCTTTCTTTCTTTCTTTCTTTCTTTCTTTCTTTCTTTCTTTCTTTCTTTCAGTTTGTGTTTTATTTTCAAACCTCAACCTCTTTATGTTGCTGTTGGTTTCTATGTTTCTGTGTGTGCCTGTCAGTGTGTTAAATATACATGCACATGTGTATTTGTTGTGATTATTGTGTTCTTATGTGCATGTGAGTGTTTATGTGTGTCTGTTGTTTTTGTGTGTGTGTGTTTGTGTGTGCGTGCAAGTGACCTTTCTCTGCTTCTCCAGCTTTTCCAGAGCTGATGGAGAAGTTTAGTCCAAAAGTAGAAAAGGGTAAGAGTGTGTTTGGTTTTCAGATGAATCCCATCCTCTGTGCCTCTAAATGTGTCCTGCTTCTGTGTTTGTCCCATCAGCTGGCCAGGAGGAGACTCTCCTCACCTACCAACCTGTCATGCAGCAGGAAGGTCAGTGCTCAACTTTACATATTTCTTTTATTTCAATCTCTCAATGTTTATTTGTTTGTTTTTTTATGATTGAGTCTTGCATTGCACAACTCAACTTACGGTCTTTGTTTGTGTGTGTCATGTACAGTTAATTACACGCGGCCAGTCATCGTGCTTGGACCAATGAAAGATCGAGTCAACGATGACCTCATCTCCGAGTTCCCTGACAAGTTTGGCTCCTGCGTCCCTCGTGAGTGTCATAACTTTGTGATGAATTCCAGCAGTGACCTCTAAAGTACTGGACCTTTAGAGTCTGTTTAAATCACGTTGACACTGTAATGTTGTAATGAAAGTTGGATTTAAATTAAATGTCAGGTTTTTGCCCTGCACCTCTCAGCACATTTTTATGAACCTTTATGAAGTTGGTGTACAGACAAAGCAAGTTTATTTGGATGGCATCAAGACAACTCAGAGTTGAAAGATGCATTTAAAAGACATCAAAAACAAGTAGGAAGAAATCAAGAAACACAACTTTAAAATGATAAAAGTTAACAATTGAAAAATGAGCTGAAATGGAAGAGGTTTAAGAAAGAGGAGGCAAAAAAAGTTACAGTGCAGTTCAAGATACTGCTCAAAGCCTTAAAATTGCTTCAGTAAAAGGCAGCAGCAAAAAGGCCTTTAGCTTCTTTAAGCCTTTGAGCCGAGCTGAAAGGAACAAAGAATGGTGAGCGAAAAAAACCTCTGAACTTCTATCATACTTTCATCATTTGTCACTGTTCCCACACAGTTTGAAGAGATGACTCACTTGACAGGCAGCCTGAAAATGAACCGTGTAAAACTGTAATAACCAAAAGTAAAATCTTTTTTTTCTTCTGTTGTTTTTTAAGGGAAAATCTATAACATTAACTTAATACAACAACATTTAAAGGTGCAATATATAAAAATAACCACATGTAGAATTCATCTTCAAAACAAATAAGTGGCAACATTTCACTACAGTAACTGCTAACTGCTGTTAGCTAGTTAGTTGCTGTTAGCTAGTTAGCTCACTAAGCTGTGTTGCTGCAGTCCGAGCTGGGAACTCAGCTAGGGCTAGCCAGTTAGCATGCTAATTTCAGTAGGCAGCTCTGCAACAAAATGCATAGGTGTCATATTGTCAAAACTGTTATTTCCTCATATTTTGGTGATATTTTATTTCATTTTAGTTTGTTTTTTAACTTGAATCTTTCAAATTGCACCTCTAAAGCTTTTTTGTTCATACCTTTCAGTACTGCACATCTGCTTTTATACAAAGACAAGCAACTTGACACATATAAAATAGCAAATGCTAAATTAGTAACACATTAACAATATACACATATATATTTATATCTGTTCTTACTTAAAAATACTTAATGTGTGTAAAAACTCTGATCTTCAGACACTACGCGGCCGCGGCGAGACTACGAGGTGGACGGCAGGGATTACCACTTCATGTCCTCCAGAGAGCTCATGGAGCGAGAGATCCAGGAGCACAAGTTCATCGAGGCTGGACAGTACAACAACCATCTGTATGGAACCAGCATACAGTCTGTCAAAGAAGTCGCTGAGAAGGTGAGTTTAAAGAGAGACGGTAAGGAGAGAGGAGGCAGCGATGCAAAGGAAACAGAAAACCAACCTGTGTGTCTCTCCCAGGGTAAACACTGTATTCTGGATGTATCAGGGAACGCCATAAAGCGTCTCCAGCTGGCGGGCCTCCATCCCATCGCTATCTTCATTAGACCACGCAACGTCGACAACATCCTGTAAGTGACCTAAATATCAACCACGCCACCGTAACGTATACACGTATACACATGCAACATCCTGTATCTCACCGCGAGGTCTGCTTCATCACATGTTCCTCAAACATGTGTTTCTGCAGTTCCAGTGCAGTAAAAGTGAATTATTATCCTGTCATTTGACACCTGTTGAACTCGCAGTAAGATTAAAGTGGCTGCCGAGGGGTTGTTTAATGTAAAAGGTGTTCTATGCTCGATGCCCGTTCTGTACCTTGATATTGTAACTCTCACCCCGTGTCTCCAGAGAGATGAACAAGCGTTTCACCGAGGAGCAGGCGAGGAAGACCTTTGACAGAGCTGTCAAACTGGAGCAGGAGTTCACAGAGTACTTCACCGGTTAGTTCCTTCCACACAAACACAAGCTGCCACTCAGCTCCGACATGCAACTGAACACGTTATTGTTCTGTAAAAAAAAGAAAAGTTCAGTCACATATCACATGTTCAGACAGATATCAGTATCTTTCCCCATATTTTTATGTAACTTATTCTAAGAGTTTTAGAACGTGACCCTTTGCATTTTAACAACCCAGATATAATGTGTGGTTCGGTAAACATTTCTGGATGTTGCCTTGTCACCGTCTCCACCCTCACCCTCACCCTCTCCATCTGTCTGCCTGCAGCTGTAGTCCAGGGCTCAACTCTAGAGGAGGTGTACACGCAGGTGAAGCAGGTGATCGAGGAGCAGTCCGGTCCTTACATCTGGGTGCCCACCAAGGAGCGGCTCTGAATAAACACACACATGTTCACACACATCACTCTCTCAACACCTCCTACTTCTCTAATTTTCTATTATCAGCCTGCGTCCTCTCTCTCTTTCTCTCTCTCTTACACACACACACACATCACTACAGTCCACACACACATTTACACAAGCACATGAAGTCAGATGAGGCTGGGACTATCTGGGACTGCTGCTTCCTGATTTGGGAGGAGCTATAGTCTGTCCAGCAGCCTATTGGTGGATCTTCCTACAGCTTGGTTCCTTAATGTTTAAGGAGGTGGTTCAAATCAAGGCGACATGTACCATTATCTGATTTTATTTCATTATTGTTCTTCTTATTGTTGTTGTCGTTGTTGTTTTCATATTAACGAAGGGTAATGCATTCATGTATGGGTTTGTAATGATAATATTGTCACCAAGAGGCAGACTTTTGCACGCTGTAGCTTTAAGAGCATGTTTTTGGGACAAAATTTTGATCTCCTTCCCGTCTGTCTGTCTGTCTTCCCTCATGGCATCGCTCCTGTTTAGAGCTTCTCTCTCTCTCTCTCTCTCTCTCTCTCTCTCTCTCTCTCTCTCTCTCTCTCTCATCTTCTTTCTATCTTTCTCTCACATCCTGTCCCTCCTTCCTCCTTTCCTCTTCAGACTTCAGATATGAGGTATGCCCCGGCGTTTTGGTATCAAGGGCCAAAATAAAACTATAGTACAACTACTGTTTAGAGAAGTAGCAAGAGAATAATCATAAGGCACTAAACCACCAGACACTTAACTGTTGATACTTATCATAAGAACCAGAAACTCTGAATCAAAGCTTGAATAGAAGCGTTAGATTTATTTAAACTAGATAAAGTATGGAGTACTATCCTGCAATTTTGCTCTTGAAGGGCCATACACACATTAAAAAAAAAACAAAAAAGGCCTCACAATAGTTTTAGAGTCCATTTAGAGGCCTGGGCTCGTATTTATCAAATATCTGAGAATTATTCGTCATAGACTCAAAAAAGTTATTCACTAAAAGTGAGGAAAGCTGCATTTATCTCACATCTAACTCCTATTTGTAGTGAAGTGTAGTTATAACCTTCAACAACAGCCTCCATGTGATCCTGTGAATAATTACATGCTCAAAGTAGGAACAGCCAATCAGAGACAAGGACTTATGGAACATCTGCCCTCCTTACTGTCTTTAAAAATGAATATATTTCACGCAGCGATTTCTAGAAAAAAAAAAAACATTACATTTGTTCCTCAAATAGAAATGAACATGTGAAATGAACATCAATCTAAAATAACTCATACAAATAGAATCAAATAATGGGAAAGAGGACAAAACAGAAAAGAAAAGTGAAGCATGAAATGAATTCTGCTGCTAGTACATGAGGTACACCAGAGTGAACAGATACTAAGGGTCATCATGCCACATTTAGATTGTTTGATAGCCTGATGTTGAAGAAAGCAAATAAAATACACTCAAATCACATGTCAGTAATTGTTAGGTTTACCCTATTCGGACTTAGAATCACTGCTTCAGCTATGAACAAACACGCAGTAATTTCTGCCACTTGGAGTCTGTTTCAAAACAACCAAAACAAAAAACATAGCTTGATGTCACAAAGTAGCGTGGGATTGTGGGAGTTGTTGTCTTCATTGTTCAAACAACCTCCATCACTGATAAAAATCTATTTGACGTAAAATGTTTGTAGATGCTGAAAATGCTTAAAAGGCTTGTTTAGTCACATGCCGACCTCTTTCCAATCCCTAGCTCCATTCACACTGCCGTTTGCATGTGGGGATCCTGCGATCCTCCAATTCTCCGCCTCCTCCTCTGTGTGAAAGTTTCAGACACGGCGAGGGGTGAAACCTCTCTCCGCCGCTGATCTGCTTCTTGAGGTAGTAACAGGGCCGTATTATTGGTGAACCGAACCAGTGTGAATGGATAAGCCGGGGGCGCGGAGCGGGGATGTGTCGGTCGTACAGACTGATAACTGACTCAACTTAATAAAGAGAAATTTCCCACAAAGCAGCATTACAGGACCAAACAACAGTAATGTATTGACTGTAACTGTCTTTGGCAACTTATATGAGGAAAAAAATACTGCAGATATAAGTGGAGAAGCGCCTGTCCTCCCGCCCGTCCTACCAACTATTTGTCACATTTCTGCCTGAAAAACAGCGTCTGTCACAAGCAAAAAACTTCCAGCATCCATATGATTATAAACCGTCCGCGGGTTTATATTGACAAGGGGACACCTGGGAAACACCTTGAAAACACACTGACGTCATCATCATAACATGTACCATCAGGTCTCTTTAAGAGCCGCAGCGCCGGCTTTCTGTGTGAATTACACAGCGGTTCATCTTTAAGGCGGAGATGCTTCGCTCCGTGTGAATCACTCTGTGTGAAAATTGGTGAACCACCGCTCCAGAGATAATGACGCTGTGTAAAAAGGGCTGCTGACCTCTCTGAAAGTTTAAGCAACAGGAGACCAAATGAAATGCTCCTGCCTTGAGTAAAATCACAGATTCATCTTAAACATTGTTGGAAACATTTGGGATAATGTAAGTACACAACTCAACAAATTCTATTTTTAAAAAGATCAAGTTGTTTGTAGAGGACATCTGGTTGATAAATACGGGCCCAGAGTCTCTGTCCTACAAGTTTTTCTCTGCCTCCCCTCCTCATCCTCCTCCTCTCTGTCTCATGCCTTCATCCCACGCCTCCTCTCCTCCACATTCACAGTGTGACATTAGTTGAGCACTCCGACTTTAAACAGTGTATCATCTTCATCAACATAATCATAATCATCAGCATCATCTTTAGAGCTTTCCTTCTTACTGTAGTTGCACTAATGAGGGCTGGTTTCTTAAAAGCATCTGACAGAACTGATACCATCCCCGTGTTTCTGGTGTTCGGATGTGTGATACACTCACTTTTCTTTCAGCTGTCGGGGGTGATTATGCTCATTTGGCAGAGGGAGCGATTGGTTTTTGCGGTCATCTCATTCTGCTGTATGTCATGCTACTGATGCGTAGCAAAAGAAATCAGCGACATGTTTTTTTTTCATGCTGGATTTATGAACTTTCTGCTCCAGTGTGCATTAATTACACCTGAAACTGGCTCAGTTTGTGACCTCAGTGCTCCATATGTTGCTCTAAATGTTGCTCCACAGTTACAGGCACATGGTGGGCAATGAAAAGTGTTGCTTTCATCTGTTATTCAGAAAAAAGGTTCTGTCTTCACAGGTATTTTTCATGATCTTGCAGATGTCGACAGTTTGCTCACAAAGATAAAATGTTCTAGCATGTTCACAGCCGTCCAGTGGACCTGCACACAGGACTAGAAAGTACCCTGTGGAGTTTTTCGCCACTGTTTTGAGAACACGCTTTGAAATGTAGTCCACTTCCAAAACAAAGTTTCATTTTGGGCACTGTTGTCTGCTTTATAGGTGCTAAAAACAAATACGTAGCCTATCGTTGCTGGTTTTGTCAGTCACGTGACCCTCGCTTTGCACTAAGGTTCTCCGAAGTATCAACACTTAAGTACTTTTCAGTACCATGTATTTCTTCAGATTGTTTGCTGCTTGAAGAGAAACTAACTCGCTTCACAACAGGTGAACACAAGTCGCAGAATGTGTTAAACTTAACTTACACTGAACACAAAAAACGAAGACCTATGTTGTACAGTATAAAGCGCGGGCCTGGGTCGACACCAAGCCTTTTTCTCCAATTAACACGTGGTGCTAAATATTTGTCTTAGTTTTTGTAAGTGCTGTGAAGAAATGTTTGTGGGCATTGTGTCTGAAGTGGGTCCCTCTTTGTATCATGCACGAGCAGGTGGACACCCACAGGCAGCATCATTAAAGGTGCAAAATGTAAGCCAGTCAAATTTAGAAAACACAGGGGCTGCATATCGCTGGAGTAACTGCTAACTGCTGCTAACTGTAGCTGCTGTTAGCTGAGTTAGCTGTGCAGCTAATAATCCAGGCTGGGAGTTTGGAGTGTTTGTGTTTACACTGCTAGCACAGGATTTTTAGACAAGGACCGGTCCTTACTAGCTGCTTAGCTAGTTACCTTCAGTGTCTTTGTAACACAATTAGAGGCTAGCTGACATAATGTCTGCACTGTGGTTCACATTCAAGCGATCAGTTTAAGTTGATTTTTGAATGTTTTCAACAGAAACTCTTGCATATTGCATCTTTAACATCATGCCATGACTTTTACGCTATATTGCTGACTGATCAACATTTCGGGCGAGATCAGCTGTGAATGTAACTTTTGATTGTTTACACACACAAAAAAAAACTGTCAGTGTTTGGAACTACACTGTTGAAATGCGCATTTAGCTTTGGGCAAAATAATTTAAGAAAGTAGGCGTGTTAGATCATGAAAATACCTTTGAAGACACAATCCACTGCTGGTTAACAGGGAAAGAAATAATTTATCTTGTCCCTCAAAACAACTATAATCAATATTTTTATAATTGCAGTGTATCAATGACAATGTGAAAATGATGTGACAATGTGAAAGGGGTTGCTTGTATAGAGAATCTGAATCTGCAGCTCCCCTCTGCTTTGCTTTACAGCAAATTTTAGAGAATTGTTTGGCTGTCTGGCTGCAACTTTACTGTTTTTGTTCGCTGTCATCGCTCTCATAGTGAAAAAGCTCTAAAAACCCACTGCTAGCTGGTGCACAGAGTCAACCATTTAGCAGGTGAAGAGCCAGATATTTTCCTCAGGAGTTGGTGGAGACCAAAGATGGAGCTAAAAGAGATTGATGTCACAAATGATGCTATCCTGAGAGTCTAGGCTGTCAACATTTGGATTACAGAGATGCTTTTGGTAACACAGCCCTTCGATGGACCTTGTCAGCCATCCACTCCCCATCATCACCCTCAACCCCCGAGGCAACTCCTCCAAGCTGACTGGAGACCAGAGACACACAGGGGCACCATTCTGTCAACAGAGTAGCTCTTTGACCCCAATATTCAATAGTTTTGACCACCTGTGTTTTGAGAGCTTTAATATTTCCTCACAGAATGTTCAGCTAAATTATTTCTTTCCATGTGTAATCCTGTAGTAAGCCAGTGGTGTCGTCAGTTGACAGAACAGGACTCTCTGTGTGACTCTGGCTGTGTTAAAGCCAGGGGACCATGCCACTGTCTGTTAGAGTAAAGCACCGATGCAAAGAATCTATTACAGAGATGGATCTATATCTAACATATTATAATATTTATCCCTGCTCTAACTGCCTATTTTGGTACAAAAAAAAATAAAAGTCTTTATTGAGATTTACTCGAGGATCTCTTGACTGATGACCAGAGTTTTCTTTTACTTTCTTTTGTGTTGTTGAATATGTCTGAATGTGATATACCTGATATAACTGGAAACAGAACTATTTTCCTTGACTTCATCTCTGCTGCGGGTTTTTTTTTAGTTTGATGTTTAATGAGGTTCCCTTTACAAAAGAAATCCAGCCTCTTGGCCAATCTGCTGACTAACGATTGAAAATAAAACCTCTTCATGAACCAAAATATAAGAAATGGCTTTATAAGAAAAATCATTCTTATTCTTTTTAGCCATTTAATACTGTAAATGTCAGCTTCACCTCATTTAGTATTTTGGAGGATGAATATCCGTCTATAGAAGCCCCAGTGACTTTGGCCAAATGCTAACATCGCCATCCTCACAGTGACAATGCTGACCTCAACACACACACACAGCCTTCTGCTCACAGTGAAGTCGGAACCACTTCGCCACAAAGGCTAAAGATTTGATCTGTCACTGGGCTTTCACTCAATAGCTGTGAAAAAGCTTAACTACTGCACTAGAATCACAACCAGACATGTACTGGTCACTTGTTGATATCAAATGTCATACTTCAGAATGTAAACCTTTGCAAAAAACAAATGCAGCAGCCTCTCTTTAACAGATGTAAAGTTCATTTCAATTCTAACAGTCAACTTTTGTTTAAACGTTTAATTCAACCTCAATGATTTAAATTGGGTGGGTATGAAATATTAAAAACATTATTTATAGTTTAAGTTGAGTGTATCTAATATACTGTATGTGTGTCTGATACCGTATTCCAATATTAAGAGGTTAGTTTTTTCACTTTTTTGCATTGCTCAGGTTTGAAAGATGGAAACAACTTTAATTGACAAATAATTCTTTAGATGTACAGAAGTCATTTATCAATCTGTAGACAAGAGTAAAAATAACATGCTTTCAACCCCAACCCAAACACTTCATCTGAAACTATGGAGAATATACTCAGCCTGAGGCAGACTAACAATAATACTTTGGTGTCCACACCGTCAGATACAGAAATCTAAAAGAGAGCAGTTTCAGAAAAGAAATGACAGTAAAAAAAACACAAAACACCTCTAGATAACATACTAGACATAGATAATGACATCACACTGTACAATAGAAAAAAGTGCGCATTCATTTGCGCCCATCATAAAATGTGCCAGAATAACAGCAGTTTGAAGCCAATGGCAGTGAAACTGAAACATGCTGGCCCAGAGTCTTTTGTGAAGGACAGATGAAAACACTCCTCAGTGGGAGGTTAGCAGGCAGGTCAGGTGGTGCTCAGGACTTCTTTGCAGGGGGCACGGGGGGCAGGACTCGGCGGGAGTTGGAGCTCACCCAAGGGTGGTCAATGACGCTCTTGAGAGACAGACGATCGGTTGGGCTGTGGCGGAGCAGCTTGGAGATCAGGTCCCGTGCACCATCGGAAATGACTTTGGGGAACTTCAAATCCACCTGCAGACAGTAAAACAGCATGTGTTCAGGGACTATCACATGTTTTCCTCCAGGATGTACAACCGAGTTCCTATTTAGATGCTAGTGAAGATTCTCTGTCATCCAGGTCATTGTGTAAAACTTGACTTGAGTTGAGTTTTTCGAAAACTCAAGAAACTCGAGGTATTAAAACTCAAGATTTAAATACATTTGGAATAGGGTGGAGTGAATATTAGATTTATCATAGATCGCAATAAAAAAACAATCAGGATAAGCAGATTGTGATAGATTTCCAATATCGCAAACTCCGATTCCCAGATATGTATTGAATTGCTACAAGGGGAGCCTGCAAATGTAAAAAAAAAAAAATCCACTTCATTCATCCCTAGTCAGCATAATCGTGCCATTAATTTAATACATTCTCGACCCAAACACCAACCTTTGTAATTCTTTTGTATGTTTCTGAGTGGCTGGCAGTTTCAAAAGGGGGGTTGCCGACCAAGCATTCATAGCAGAGGACCCCGATGCACCACAGGTCCACCTTCTCACTGTGGGTGTGGCCCTCAATCATCTCTGGAGGGAGGTAGTCCAGTGTCCCGCACATTGTACGACGTCTGGATAGGTTCAAAACAAAGAGGTGAGGGAGGGGAAGCACAGAGGAGGGAGATTCAGTTTCTGGCAGCACACAGTAGACATACACAGCATGAATTCTTAATGGCACTATGGTTCCTCACCTTAGAGAAGGTGCATGCACAGACCAACCAAAGTCAGCAATTTTCAGCTCTCCACGATAGCCAAGAAGCAGATTCTCTGGCTTGATGTCACGGTGAATCACTTTCTTCTCATGGCAATACAGCAGTGCATCAGATATCTCCTCCATGTACTGCGAACATATAAAGAGGTCGGCATTAAATCACAACAGTATTTGAACAGAAAAAAATATTCAACATAAAAGAAACAAGCTTGTACGTATTGTTGAGTAAAAGCTCTGCATTTTAATAACAGCAACAGGCCTTACTGTGGCAGTCCGCTGGTCATCGAATCTTCCACATCTCTGTAGCTCCTTGTACATTTCACCACGTGGCGCGTACTCGAGCACCAAGAACACCCTCTTTTGATCATGGAAATAATTGTAGAAACGCAAGATGTTGGGGTGCCTGATGAAAGGAGAGATAACATTATGATAGTGCCTTTAGATGGCTTTTCTAAACCACGGAAAATCAAAGTAATGTCAGCGTGTTCATAGAACAAAAAAACTCATATTTGAGCATGGAGATAGGGGTCATTTGTTATTATGTCTATGCACTGATGTTATCTTGGACAATAAAGTCTATTGTTCAACTGTAGAACATCCTGGCAAAGCTTTGTCGCAAGTGTGCCTAGAATTAAGCCCATCAGGTACTCCTTATTCTGATGTGTTATTCAGAATACTTACTTGAGATGCGACTGGATCTCAATCTCCCTCCTCAGTTGATGCTCCACGCTCTCCTTCTCCATCTGTGACTTGAACAACACCTTCAGTGCCACGATGGCATCCACCTTCTTCACCTTCGCGAGGTAGACATTTCCAAATTTGCCCTTCCCCAGCGGTCGGCCGATGTCAAAGTCATCGAGGGACAGTTTCCTGGTGGAAAGCATATTTTACGTTAACCATTACTCACTTAAATGTTTGAAAGGATTGCAAAAAAACTGAATGAGCAAAAAACTACAGAAGTAAGTGAGTATACTTACTTTGATGATGAGCTGACACACTCCCTCCCAGGGCCTTAAAAAAAGAAAGTAAAATCAACACAGGTACATTCCCTGAGGTGTCTGACTGTCGTCCATGTGTGAGGAGGGGCATGTTACCTGCGATGGCATTTCTGTCCAGCTCTGTTCGTGGCTTCACCTGGATACGCTGTGGGCCTGCCAGCATGCTTGGAGTTGTGCCCTGACATCCAGAAGCAAAGTCACACAGTTAGGAATCCATTAATATGTTGTATAACTTCCAATACAGACATGTAGATCACAGTGGGAAAATCTACACATCTTCTCATTCATTTTACATCTTACCGTATGTAGGTAACTTTTCGGCACATAATTTTCCTTATTCTGTGAAGAAATAAATACACACAGCAAACTTTAACTTGCAGTACATTGGAGCCCTTGTGTATTTTCTTAGTTTTGAGTTGAGGCTGCCATTTTAGACGAGTGTAATCTACAATGAACAGCAAGCAGGACACTGAAGTGTGTTTATACCAAACATAATTTATATTAATACAGTTTTTCAGCTATAGTGGCTTCGCTCAAAATCCTTCATTTGAACACAGCGGTGATCAGCTGTTAGGGTTCACTCGGTTTTCTCACTGACATTAACGTTACCTTTCACCAGAAGCTAACAAAAGACAATTGATCAGTGTGTGAAAAAACATGTGTCAAACTGGAAACACTAACACCACATCGCATTTCAGTTAGAGACTTGTATTTTCAAATGAGCTGCAACCGTTTCTTTTTGATTTTTTATTTCAAAGGAAAGAACGGTCAGTGGGCGACAGTCTGGATAGCGTTAGGCTAATTGTTAATGGTGGTATCCTTGACTCATTTTGGTTGTACGTTAATGCAGGGATACCTACTTCTTCAAGCGTATATAACGGCTGCTCATGTATATCATTTTTGCTGTGAATGCATGTTATATGTTGCTGCTTTATTATTTATAACACAAGCTAACGTGGCGTTGAGTTAAGTTAGCTCAGAAATGTAACGTTAGCAAAACAAACGTTAACGCTAACCTGCTAGCTAGTTAGCTAAAACCTGTCTCAGTTTATAACGATATCATATACGCTTAGTTGGCTCGTTCGTTGCTTTCATCTGTGACCTAGTCAAATTTCACTTTCAAACATTGTTAAAATATAACTTACCTGCATCGTGGTGAAAAAATGCGGTATAAGCGTTACGGCGAAGCTAATCCCACCTGACTATTTTGAACTTCCGCCGCCGCCAACGTTTAAAAAACTACGCTTCAAACCCGATTGGTCGGTATGCCGCTCACAGAAAAGCACCCATTGGCCAGGAATGTTGCATGAGGAAACGTCGTATTGGTGTACACCCATGCTAGTCAAACATCGACCCGCCCCCTCTCTTCCTGTGTAGAATCAGAGCAGGTCCACTGTGTTGTTTCCTCTGTGAGCTGTAACGTGTACGCGCAGACACACACACACACACACACACACACACACACACACACACACACACACACACACCTCATTTTGACCTTATTATGGCTTGTTTTTGCTCATTAACTGGCTCTAGGTAGGTTACACTCCCCATCTCCTATGCTGGACAGGAGAGCACAGCCTTTATAACACATAGAAATTAGGCCTCAACTCTTCTGTGCAGACCTTAGAACCGACTCACTCTGTAACAGCTGTGAACCATTTGTTACAGGCCTTTATAAAACTCTCAATGACAACTTGTCTCAGGAGCATTATTTCAGATTTCCATCACAGAGCCTCGCTGTATGAAATCAACCGCATTACCAAGTTTTTCTTAATACAACTACTGAATAAAAATGTGTATTGTTTATGAACACTGCTAGATTCCCAAAAGAGGAGTGTGCATGAACGTCAGGCTCACATGAACTGAATTACACTTTACGTGGTGCAACATAATTCATTGACACTGGGGACTGTACAAAACTTGTCAGGCTTTGGCTTATTTTCCTTGGTTAATAGTTGTAGAGATGTCCCTACAAAATGCAGATAAATGTTCAGACACTTTAATGGAATGTTGCAACTGCAATATCTGTTATGTTCACCGTCACTCAATTGTCTGTTCAGTGAAATGTCAAATATAGTGAGCCTCACCCTTTTTTTAGAGCCCGAGGTGACCTCTTCAGATTGCTTGTTTTCAACTTAAAAAAGTCTGAGTCTGTGATTTCCTAGAAACTTGAAAGTTCCTGGAAAGAAGAAAGAGGAAACTCTGAAATGAAATTTTAAAACCAAGTATGATTCATCACCCAGTGAATATTGAAAACTGTATTTATGTTAAATCGTGTGCTTGCGTGTAGATGAATATATATTTCAACATGTTCGGCCGTCCTGCTCACTCTCTGACTCTCTGGGTCACCGTGACATGTGACAAGCATCAGTGAATCCAAAGTGCACCAAGTGAACTATCTTTATCTTCCCTCTAATCAGTATGATATTATATTGGTCTTTTTAGGTCAATTTTGAACAGATTGGGAAATGATTCAGAAATTACAGATCTGTAAACCTAAATGAGACGAAAGTGTTCCCACCTGTAAGGATTAAACAAGTAATGACCTGAAAACAAAGGTGAAAGGATGGATAAAGGGCAAAGATGAGGACACGGTTTAAAATTAAAGTGATTTGCCTGGTTTCAAGATGTTTGAGCTCAGTCTTGAGCCTTAAATTGACTTTCTTAATTTAAAGTATGACTGTGTTCAGTCTCCTAACACATATATCCATAATCTTCACTTTCAGCTTCTGTATGACCATGTGACAGGTCCAGAGTTCACAGAACAAGTCTCATCAAGTTCATCCGGCCATCGGGTCCAAGTAGCCATAATCTGGGAAATATCCTGCTGTTAACTACTGCGTGAGAAGAGATATAAATGATATATGATTCACAATTGGCAGGAAATAAGCCTCAGGGTGAGAAGAGGACAAAAATAACTGATCTCATAAAAATGTCTTTCTAAGCACGTTGTCATAAGGTCACGTGGGGTTGACTGAGAATCCCACAGTGAGTTTTGATGTTTATTGTGAAATACATGAGGGACAGCACGATCTGTTGTTTCACAATTCAGTTCCAAGAAAAAAGGATTTGAGCTGCGTAGGTTCAACTGCAGCATGTTCTCCGGTCAGCTGCTGTGAGGTGCTGACTGCTCCGAAAAGGAAAACAGTCGCACACTGACGCTTCAGTTTGGCTGTCACCTCTGTGTTATCCTCACTCTGTCATAATGTGTCTTGCGAGTGTTGCAGCAGCATCAGTTCCTGCAGTTGTCTGCCCTGCTTCATTAGATTTCATGCAGCAGAGAGATAAGGTGTTTTGTTGTTGCCTTCATTGCTCATCATAATACTGTTTGCAAAGTTTTATTACTCTTATCACTCATGCCTGGCACGTACCGTACCAGAAAGTAAACACAGAGAAACAATCAGTCAGAGCATCTAGATCTTAATGACTCCCCTGCCTTCCTGTGTTTCAGTGGATGTCTGCAGAAATACTTTATAATCCTAATCATCCTCATTTCCTGCACTTGCTCCATCATTTGCACCTGTTGAAGCTGTGTTTGAAGTAGCCTGAGATACTAACAAACAGGGAGGAATGCAGACGCCAATAAAACTGTTCTGTCTCTTGTCTTGTGATCTTTGTTCTATAACTTCCTGGAAAATGATTTCATCCGAGGCAGCTACTCGCTGCCGAAGCACAGTGAGACTGAATCTTGCTCAACATTTTTGTTGAGGACTGTCACATTAAAAAATGGATATTTATGAAACTCCTTGATACTCGTAAGCCTGAAAGGAAAGTCTTTTTCACGTTTTTAGCAGTCGAACACTATAGGGCGTAATGAGGGGTGTTCAGTTGGTTGCAATCTGCAGCCTGAACGCTAGATGCCACTAAGTCTGACACACTGGATCTTTAAGTTGAAACAAATTAATCCATTCCCAGCAAAAATGTAAGCAGTCTGTAGTGAACACACATATAATTACGGTTATATTATGACTGATATTATTCTATTCTTCTTTAATGTAAAAACAAGATTTTACTACAGAGATTAAGCTAATTTTATATACTGTCTATACTAGCTTAATCTATACCTTTGTATTATTTTCTATAAAACCATACGTAAAGATTCAAAATTCAAAATGTTATTGTTAATTAATACAGACAATTTAAAATAATTAAAAAAAAACACTTTCTATGTTAAGTAACTTTCACAACTATCAAATAAATACAGTAGACTAAAAATACAAATATTTGGTTTTATGGAAGTTAAAATGGCTCAGGTTTACAGCTAAAGTAAAGAAATAATCTGGCTGGTGCTTTGCTGCTGGTAAATACACTATTCAGCAGCCATCACTGCATATGGCACATAAGAGACATTCATATCCTGGATGTAGGAGCAATGACCTACCCTGAGTAAACTGGTGGATTTCTCTGGGTGTGGACACTGTTGGAAACATTTGGGCTAATGTTCACAAAAGTGTTTTTTTGTACATTTTGATACTGAATTCCCGAATATTGTATCTCTAAACTGGCAACAGACAACTTTTTTTGCTTCATGTTATCGTTGATGTGATGGAGTAAATGTTGCAAAATCTCCTGGGAAAATGAAAGCCGACTGTCACCATTTCTTTCTGCTTTTATGTCTCTGTTACAGACTGGTAATGATTTGATAACTCGTGTTTTGTTATTCGTTCTTGGTGGTTGCTTCTTTGATGGAAACGTAAAGCGATCCTGTCGTCTTCACAACAGGGTCACCAACAATACAGTACATGTTTGAACAGATTCACCCTCCACAGCTGGGTTGAACGGACTTTTGTTGGCAATTTTTGGGGATGTCAGGCCAAATCCCAACTCAGCAGTGAATGGCATTCACCAGAAAACCCACTGCTACACCTCACTTTACTTTAACACAACCTCAGCGGGTCAGGATTAGCTTTTGGTGAAACCTATGAAAAAGATTCAGCTCATACTGTCTCTGAATTAAACCTCCAGGTTGTGCTGAAAACTCCTAAAAGTCAGAGATAAAGTCGAAATTAGCAACCAAGGCAGGTAAACAGACTCGGTGTGTCTGCGTTGTTACAGTGAGTCACTGACCAGCGGCCTGACTGCGCTGGCATGAAGCCCTCCTTTCCTCTTGCCCATCGGTGGAAAAGCACCACACGAGTGGAGGAGAGGAGCGAGAGGAAAGCAGAGGTGCGGTTCCCTGACTGTAAAAGACCTCTCTGTCTGGGCTTTGGCCTGCAGCCAGGCAGGGCAGCAGAGACGTGTCACACCGGGTACACCAGGGAGGCACACTTCATAGACTCTGCGCTGAGCCTCACACACTTCTGCTGAGGGTCTTGTGATTCCTGAGTGATGTGTTGTAGGCGACTGAGTTGTAAATCACTAAAAAGAATATAACCAGGCCTTCACCTGAGGACTTTAAGCCACATCTTTAAGATAGAAATTGGACTTTGACTCAGGAGTTCTGATATAAAGGAGAGGACAGGGAGGAAGGATATTTCATCTCAGAGAGAGGAAGAGAGAGAGAGACAGAAAGAGGCCATGGCCATGTGGAGGACAGCCGGAGCTCTGCTGCTCATACTACATACAGGTAAGAAATGATTCATTAAACAAAACATTCATTGACGTAACAGAGTAACGTCATAAT
Organism: Acanthopagrus latus; assembly: GCF_904848185.1. Lineage (NCBI taxonomy): Eukaryota > Metazoa > Chordata > Actinopteri > Spariformes > Sparidae > Acanthopagrus > Acanthopagrus latus. The sequence continues at coordinate 24,908,095 of NC_051049.1, forward strand.
CTTCGTAAATGTTTATAGATATTCATAGTCTTATGCTGTGTCTTACTGCGTGGTTATGTGAAACCAGTGATCTTGGAAGTTGACTAAAATGTATTTACTCCAACTACAATATATAAACAGGAGAAGGAATAATAAGAGAAAGGAAGGATTTCTGCTGATGAATGAACATATAAATAGACAGACGGCATATGAAGTATAATGTGAAAGATTATAATCCAAATATTAGTTTATCACAGTTGTTTCCCAGTTGACCTCAACTTCTTGCTCATGTATGATGGCTTTGCGTGTTGGTATAGTGTATTGTATTTATTGGTTCATAAACTTTGTTTTTGCTCGTGAACGTTTAAAACATCACAAAACAAAATATTCAAACACTGTTTTTTTTCCATCTTGTTATTTATCTTGTGACCCTTTTAGGAGACTCTGGCACCCAATAATGTAACAATTAATTTAATGTGATCAAACATAATAAAACCTAATAATGCAATAGCTCAAGCAATAAAGTCATAAAATCAGTGATATCTTAAGAACATTTTAATTAATAATGTGTGACCATCAAAACTGATGATGCAGTACTAGTACAGAGGTAGCGTAGAAGTATGCACTACTTATGCACACTTATAATACTGCTAGTGTCATGTTAGCCAACTGAAAGCATGTTGACTTTAGGCTTTATGAAGAATTCAAAATTTACAACAGATGGTACACTGTTATCAGGCAAAGATGTATTCAACTAAACTACCAGTCAGTGACCAATGAACAACCTGCCGGCCGTTGTGCAAAGATCGTCCATCAGACCAGAGTGGATCTTTGACCACCTTTATGACCAGTGCAGGTGGAAGAAACACTTACGTGATCACGTCCAACAGACTCGAAAGATGTTGAACTCTTGACTGAAAATGTCGGCTTAATACATTATTAACAAAAATGTATTTTATGATATCAGTCAGAAGTCACATTATTTATTATTATTTTATGTTTTAAATTGAGTTAAGAGCACATTCTTTTTCAATTTCACGTGTTATTGCATTTTTGGAAATTATTTCATTTTTGCAGACATGTGACTCAAACCCTTTGGTTCAAGTCTCTGGCAATTCCCAAGTAATTTCGAGTCCTCAAAGTCAAGCCCTTACAGTTGAGGCAAGGCAGGTCTCTGCAGGTCCACCTGCCGTATCCTTTATAAAGAGAAAAGACAAGGTATTAGCGCCTGTCTAATAATGATATTAGTGGCCAATTTATCTGACCTGTTCAAAAAGTATGACAGCTTATTTAAACTGTATCATCATTTTTGAGATTCAAAAGATGTTATGTCATTGTCCGAACCGCTTATCCCTTTCCATGGGGTTGCGGGGTGTTGCTGCTGGAGCCAATCCCAGCCTTGTCTCTGGTGGGATAGTTTAATGGTGAGTAATCTCTGTGTGTGTGTGTGTGTGTGTGTGTGTATGTGTGTCTCTCAGTGTTTGGCCAGAGCAACATCAGATGGTGCACTATCTCAGACCAGGAGCAGAGGAAATGTCAGGCCATGTCTGAGGCTTTTGCCACAGTGTCTATCCGTCCAACCCTCAGCTGTGTCTATGGAACGACTGTCGAGGGCTGCGTCCAGAAACTACAGGTCTGATGACAAGATTAAACATACCTTATTAACTCAACATGTTTGGATATCTGCTGATTGTTTTATACAACTTTATAATCCTACAGTCTCTTGCAGTGTGAAATGTACTATTAATTTAGTCATCTATTAATTTGAGCCAGTCATGACAGCGTCAGACTGGTCAGCTGAGCTAATAAACCAGAGCTTAGAGTTGCAGAACAGACAATCAGGCATCAGATAACAAGGCAATACACTTGTTAATAGGTGATACAGTTATCAGGGGGCCTTACGAACAGGAGAACTGGATGGTTTTGAAACCAGAAACTGAGCTGGAAGGGAAATTTCCCTAAGTAGGTTACACTTCAAAAGATACTATTCCTCTCAAAAACATGTTTAATCCAAGTGAGGATAGATAAATCCTCATCCAACTTTAGTCTAGACCTGGCTGGACTCTCATATTCTTATTATGAGGGGAAACATATGGTAGTTTCGTATCTAGAACATTTTCCTTTGCATTAAATTTATAAAATTATCACATCGACTATTGATATTAAAGGCACTGTTATAATGTCCTGTAGTTTATCCATCATTAACTTTTCTGGTCGCCGTGTCTCCGCAGAAGAAAGAAGCAGATGCCTTGTCTATGTCCGGCGCTGACATCTACAAGCTGGGGAAGACTGCTACCCTCAAGATGGCCGCCAGTGAATCCAAGGAAGATCGTAAGATTCAATTTAAAATTTCCTCAAGAATCAGCAGCAGTAAAGGAGCACTATGAAAGTACAATGCTGACGATGACAGGTCACAAGAACTATAAAGTCAGTTTAACATTAGTAAAACTGTGAAATGAGAGTGGATCTGTCATGGGTATGATATTCAGTGACCCGGGAATGAGACTCAACAATCAAAACAATCACAGTGATATAGCAAGAGATGAATTAATACATGACAAAGTGTTAGTTTGACATTGTAGAAAATGCTACAAAATGCTATTTTGCTTTCCTGCTGGGAGTTAGATGCTGCTCTCAGTATGCAGCTAGCCATGAGCTAGCCAGCTATTTGCTTAGTTCAGTCAAGCGATCAGATAGACCGGCTCTGTCCAAAGTTTAAAAAATATATGCCCAGATGTATCTCCACACCTCACCAGTCAAAGTTCAGGGTTCATTTATTTGCCATTCTATGGCACTAGGTTGCACAACGCAAGACAAGCTGAAGTCTCTTTATGCTACACAGTAACATATGTTTCATGGTGGGTGTGGAGGATGAGTTGAGTCTTTAAATGTACACCAAGAAATATGTATACAAATTTGTGGTTTTATGGAAAGTCCGATGCTGGACTATCTCTTGTACAGAGCCAGGCAAGTTGTATCCCCATGGAAAAAGCTAATGTTACCTTATCATAATCTTTGTACTGCATATGTAGTATTTTAAAACAGGAGCAGTAGTCTGCACTTTTGAATGGTACGAGCACAGAGCCAGAATGTAATACGGTTCATTGGTGTCAAAGCACCCACAGAGCTTATCGTCATATGTGTGTTGACACCTGTGCTGTGATTGCCCCAGGTACCGGTGCCTCCTACTATGCAGTTGCTGTCGTGAAGAAAGTCAATTCTGGCATCAACATCAACAACCTGGCAGGAAGAAACACCTGCCACACCGGGAAAGGCCGAACAGCCGGCTGGAACATGCCCTTAGGATACTTCATAGACCAGGGCTACATGTCTGTGATGGGCTGCAAATTCTCTGAGGGTAGGCAACAAACATGGTTATATACATGCACATACATGGAGTGCACTGATAGACAGCTGGAGATATATTGTGTGTTGGTGTGCGTTCAGGCGTGGCAGATTTCTTCAATGCGAGCTGCATCCCCGGAGCAACTGAGGCCGGCGACCCTCCGTCTCTGTGTGAGCTGTGCGTAGGAGATGCTAACGGAAAAAACAAATGTTCAGCGAGCAACCGAGAGAGATACTACAGCTACGAAGGAGCTTTCAGGTAACATACCTTCACACTCTGCATACTGTACTATCATACACACAATGGATATGTGTCTGCAGGACATCCTGTGTAGTTCAGATGGAGAGGATTTCATGTCACCTAGATGCCTGCCTTTACTATCTGTACAGGTTTTAACTATGACTTCTGCTTAAATTTTTAATAATATCATATCATAATAATAGTAATATTATATTATAAATGTTATCTTCATGATTATCCAAGTAATAGCTTATTAATTCTGCAACCTTATCTAATTTAACTTGCAGAATGTGCATCATTTGCTTCCTATAAGTAAAAATTATACATCATGCACTGTTTTACTTTCATGAATGGCTTCAGGGAAGTTTTTGGATACAGCTCGGAAACTCGAATAGTTGAAACTTCTGTTGAAAAGACATTTTGCAACAAAGATATTGTAGCACAACGATAAAAACGGATCACAATGTCTTTAAAACAAGTGAATCAATTGAGCGTTCGAGCTAAATGCTAACAAAGGCATGGCAACATGACTATAGTGACGATGCTAACGTGCTAATGTTTAGCGGGTATATTATCAACAATGTTAACCATTGTTGTCTAATCTTATTTGTGAGATATCTGAAACAAACTTGTAAGAGATACCAGTTGTCTTTGAGAATTTTATTCTTTATAAGGAAGGTTCAGCAATCATACAGAGTGGAATACAGTCTGCAGAAAGAAGAGCGATGACAGACTGCTGAGACAAGGAGAAAGGAATGCCCTGTGTCCTTCTCATGCCTGTGCCAGGTTCCGTTATCTGTGGCTAGAAAACAAGAGGGCCAGAAAGGAGAATCACACAAAATAATAAGACTCTGTCATTGTGCACATAGTACAGGTACAACATTCAAGGATGTAAGAACATATGAAGACAATGTAAAACATAGTAATGATTTAAGAGTTCAGTCTTTTCTCATACAAGAATCTAGTAATATCATTTTCCATTACACCATCTTAGCTTTGCGCATTAGCACGCTAACATTGGAGTCACTGGAGGAAAAGGTCAGGGAGCCGACGTTTTTAGGAATTGTCTGGGCGCCACGAATGTCTGTCAAAATGTAATAACAGCCACAGTGGTTGTTCAGAAATGTTATTCTTAACAAAAGTGGTGGACTTGACAAAAAATAATAAGCAGGGATAACTGTGTTGGCATTCGCTTGCACCTTTAATTCTCTACACCTGTTTTTTTTTGTTTTGTTTTTGTTTCCGTAGGTGTCTGGCTGAGAATGCAGGAGAAGTGGCCTTCATCAAACACACCACTGTCAAGGAATACACTGATGGTAAAGTGTTAGTTAGCTAGTGGACCATCAGTAACTAGCCACCCATTAAGCCACTAACAGCCAGTTAGCTTTCCAGCAAGGACGTTAGCTAATCGGTTATCTTTGAACAGGTATTGGCCCAGACTGGGCGAAACCACTGCTGTCGGCGGACTATGAGCTGTTGTGTCGTGACGGCACCAGAGCTCCTGTCTCTCAGTGGAAAACCTGTCATCTGGTTCGCGTCCCATTCCGTGGAATCGTGGTCGGCGATCACATCACTCCATCTGTGGTGTACACCATGCTGACAGAGGGGCTGGTACGTCCAAACAGCTCTTACAAACACAACTACAGCTCATACCAAAGTGATCTAAATGGATGCTTTTATTAAGTCATGGAGATAGTTTGAACTAGTACCATTATCTGGTCCACAATGATCCTCATGTGCCACGTTATATTATTTGTTATGTTAATAATCTAGATCTAAATCTTTAAATTGTTTTGAAGCTGTCTCACCACATGGTCTGATGTTTGACACTCATGAAAAACACTCTATGAACTAACAGAATGATATCTTAAGACACGGTGAAGCTGTAAGATATGTTTCGCCACATTACCGTGGGATTTGATTTGTGAAATTAATTGAGCGTAATTTTTGGTTTGCAGGAAAAGTCAACCTTCAACATGTTTTCGTCTGGGAATTATGGAGGAGGAACCGTGCTCTTCTCTGATTCATCCGTCATGTTCCAGGGGGTGGAGTCAGACATCCCCCAGAGTTGGATGGGTCGTCATTATTACAATGCTATGAAAGCCATGGACTGTAAGGCTGAAGGTAAATCATCTGTCTATCTATCTATCTATCTATCTATCTATCTATCTATCTATCTATCTATCTATCTATCTATCCATCCATCCATCCATCCATCCATCCATCCATCCATCCAGTTCTGTTTTTTAGCCCTGGCTAACTGGGCCACCAACTTACCTATTGTGCCATTAATGGTAACCACCCATCTCTAACTCTATCTATAAATGTCCCAGACGTCCTGCGTTGGTGTGTGTTGACCAGCGGCGAGCAGACGAAGTGTGGTGACATGGGCGCAGCTTTCCAAACTAAAGGTCTGACCCCGTCCATCAGGTGTGTCTACGGCGACTCCGTGACTGACTGCATGGACAAAATCAAGGTGAAAGACGTTTCTTACTTTATCCTGAAGAACAGTGCCCTACAGTAGCACTCATTCACTTTGATTTAAAATATTAGAAATTATATAGTAATTATATATTAATATCAGTATCTGTGATAAGCCAATATCTGTCATATATGTACCAATTTCTTTTGGTTCTCACAGATCTGACATCTCATTGTGGTCTCTTATTTGTCATTCTTGTTTAGAACAACGAAGCTGATGCCGTCACCCTGGACGGAGGTTACATCTACACGGCAGGCAAAGAGTACGGCCTGGTTCCTGCCACCGGCGAGAGCTACACAGGTAAAAACACAGAAGCAGAGAGACTCACACAAACAAACATACAGTTTCTTGTTTTGAATAGGACAGATACAGGTGGTTGTTTTTTTTTGTCTGCAGACGACAGTGATGGCTCCATGTACTACGCAGTCGCGGTGGTGAAGAAGAGTAGCCAAGACATCCGTAACCTTGATGACCTGCGTTACCGCCGCTCCTGTCACACTGGATACGGTCGCACGGCTGGCTGGAACATTCCCGTATCAGCACTGATCGAGAGAGGCCTAATCACCCCGAAGAGCTGTGAAATACCCGAAGGTCAGTGGGATGTTGCTGTGTGTGTGAGTGTGTAACAGAGGTGTGAGCTGGAGTAGTCAGTACTTATAAAAACCCAGTGCTCAAATACTGAAAATTGATAAGAAAGTGGTGAAATATGCCACAATATTAAAATGCTCAAGATCTCAAGATGATGTCCTCACATGTAATTATTTTACTAAGACAGATATTTTTTTGTTCATATTTGTTCATTTAAAACAAAGAGATGCAGAAAATCTCCCATTTTCCATAAAAAAACTGGAACAAGAGAAACTTTTTGCATTTTTAAATTTTGCAGCACATTTCAGATTACACCGTCAGAGTTATTTACATTATAAATCATTTTTAAAAGGGCTTAACTCCACGTATGGCATATTTTTCTCATATTTACAAAATCTTGTTGGTCTAAAATAACAGAATTTTCCTTCCATCTTTTTCCCGTTTCCCATGATGCTTAGCGGTGGGAGGGTTCTTCAAGGAGAGCTGTGTGCCAGGTGCCAACCAGCCCGGGTTCCCCGCCAACCTGTGTGGGCTGTGTGTGGGAGACAGCTCAGGACAGAACAAGTGTGTGAAGGGACAAGACCAGTACGATGGATACGACGGTGCTTTCAGGTAAAGGGGAACATCCTGGATCTGATTTAAGATGCAGGTTTAATAGTCAGAATTCTGAGCACTGTAATCCGTAGTTATCAACCACCACGTAACAGAAGCTTGAGCTTGTGATTGTCTTCTAGCTTGAACTTTGACCTTTGCCCTGATGATTTGGCCGCATCTCTTGTCAATTCAGGTGTCTGGCGGTGGGAAATGGAGATGTGGCTTTCGTCAAACATACCACTGTTTTCACAAACACTGATGGTAAGACAATTAACCCCAAGATGCAAATACTCATTCTATGGGTCTCATAAGTGATCTAATAAACATTCTGTGCATATGTTTAGGTAATGGTGAATCGTGGGCGGCAGATCTCCGGTCCACAGATTACCAGCTGCTGTGTCCTCATGGCGCTAAAGCAGAGGTCACACAGTACAGACACTGTAACCTGGCCAGGGTCCCGTCCCATGCTGTGATGGTACGCTCCGACTACAACATCCACGCTGTCTATGGACTCCTGGACCGGGCACAGGTACGAGTGTGAGGGTGAAGAGACCTGACTCAGAATTAAGATGCCTGTAATCCTTCACAGGAAAAGACTGACTGATTATTTTGTCAGATTGAGGCTTTGATTGTATGAGATTTCAAATACTTGATGATGCATTCAGGGATGCTCTGAAATCTGAGAATTAATACTTGGCTGCCAAAAAGCATCATGGTGATGAGAAATGTTGTTGGACAACTAAATCCAGAAAACAAACGAGCAAACGTTCACATTCTGAAGTAGTTTTGTACATTTTGTTAGATTTAAGAGAAGAGACAAATCAGGAGATCATGAGTCAAGGCTCTAACTCTGTGCTGTGTTGTATGCTGACCATACTTGCTGAGAATATTTTTTGTAAAGCATCAGAAGCAACATTTTGGACTAAGAAAAGTGTACTTTTTGACAACAGAGCATTTGTGCCCCCACAAAAATACATTAACAGCATGTTAACGAGTGTATGAAAAAACAGACAATTAACACCCTAAATGATAAGGTGCTTTTCAGTATAAGAGTCTCTAAACCATCTAGGATTATACAAGATTTTGTGGCATTATGTCAGTAATTAAGCCTCAAAACATCCTCATCATAACATATGCACACTAGTCATGGCAACACCCCAGTCATAAAAAGATGAAATGGTTCATTACAATTTAAAACAACAATATGTTGAGCAGCCGACTCTCAGCTCTCAGATGCTGACGTATCCTCAAACGCACCATCAGGGAGTTTTTCTTTTTTTTCAAACAGGGGCCTGGCTACCTTATAATTACTTTTTGAAGATATATTAAATGACATCACTTAATAACTATAAAACTAATAAATAAATACAGGGGATAAAATACTGCCTTTCAGAGATTAACATCTTATCAGATTAGCTGTAATTTCATTTTCATTTCAAAGTGAAATCAGTGCCTCACTGTAACCAATTTCGTTGACCTGTTTTTCTCTGTTTCTGTCTCCTTCCAGGCATATTTTGGCAGCGATACAGGTACTGGTTTCAGGATGTTTGACTCGCAGGGCTATGGGGGCAAAGATCTCATCTTTAAAGATTCCACCGTTCGCCTCGTGGGCGTCGGCGACAAGAAGACCTACCAGGAGTGGCTGGGACAGGGCTACATGGACTCACTGGTCGACATGGAGTGTAACTCGTCAATTGCAGGTAAAAACACTAAACTGGCAAAAATAATTCCTTTCAATCCAGTGGCAATCCTGCTGGTTTTTAATGCTTGCAAAACATATAATGGAAACATTTATTTTTATTGTGTCTAACCCATTAAGGTGTATCTTAAAACATTCACTTATATGATTGAACAGAGGAGTGACGGATGGATTGATTACATAAACAAGGACACTATCAGACACTTTAGAGAAGCCGCCACCAGTTTGCACTCTGTAAAATAATTCTTCTGAACCTCGTTAATATCTCCCAATGTTTCTTCCTCTTACAGTGACGTCCTCTGTGTGGCTGCTGCTGCTGGCTGTGTTCAGCCTCATGCTGACTAACACCTGGATGTAGGGACATTACAGGACACAGGCCTCTTCTCCCCTCTTCTCATTTGTCCCTTTTTCTTCATCTTTCTTCCAATTTTCACACTTGAATCCACTCCTTCTATCCTTGATTTTGTGTTTTTATTTTTGTGAATTGTATCCTTTCTACCTGATTGTGTGCTATTTCCATACGTGAGGCGACGGCACGTTGAAGCAAATGAAGCACAATGTCTCTTGTTATTTGTGGCAGAGAGGAGAGTTTGGACTCTCAGCCAGTGTGAACCAGACATGCTGACAGAAGCTGCTGCTGCCACTGTGTTTACTGAAGGTGAGCTGCCATATCAGTGTGTATGCTGCCACCTGTTACATTGCTTTAGTGGTTAGCGCGTCTCTGTCTCTCCAGAGCTAGTTTTTACAAAGAGCAGACAATCAGATCTTTATCCTCACATGACCCCCCAGATCTTTTAACTTCTGTTTTTTTTAAAACCAAAAGGAAGACTATAACTGACCCAAGATCAGCTCCACCATTTTCAAAGGGCTTCCTGTGAATATAGAAGTCAGATTGGTGTTCTGCTCTGCTGCCACTGGCTCTGCGAGTACTGCTAACAAACACAGCCTTCCCTTACTTTGGGCAGTGTTTCTATGATAAGCTAATGCCATATCAGTGAATATGCACTAGTGTTGCCTCCACACAGAGCTGTGCTGAGGATGGTGTGATGAAGAGTGACTGAGTGTTTGTCCAGAGGCTGTCTGCTTCATGTTTGCTCCTCAAATCCGGAACAATCAGGAAGATAAATACTTTTTAATTTTAATCCGGTTTCGGCTAATATTCAACTGAGCCTGCTTGCAGCTGCACATTGCATTATATCAAACAGCAAACCTCACATCGGCAACCACTTCTCTCACATTTAGCATTGTAATGTCTGATTTCCGGCATATACGGAGTGAGTAATTCTGACAGACTGGGTCCAAATTCTTCAGGTTTGGGGAGAACATGAAGAAAACATCCCGTGGTTTGTGCTGGAGAGTGAATGGGTGTTTGGATGGTGAAGTCAGTTTAATAAGGATAACAGGCTTTAATTTGTATGTGTAATTCCAGCTTTTAATGTGAAAAAGGCAGTTTTTTTTTTGTCTTATGGTTACAAAATTGACTCCATTTTGATCTGAAAGGGAGGGTGTAAAAGGCAACAAAACACAGTGAAAGAAAATAATTGTATCTTCAACGCGATGTCCTCACTACACAAACAACTCACTCCAGACGTATCTCTTTCTCGCTCATCTGTTCTCGTCATATCTACTGTACATCCTGCTGCTTGATGCTGTTTTCTGTTTGACACTGTTGATTTGGATGTATATTTTCCTATGTTGAGAGATTTATTTTTATATGAAGTTCAGGTGCCATATCAGTGTATATGTACTGACTCATGCCGTCAGAAACGAATGCCTTCTCTTCCTCCTGATAGAGATTTATTTCTGTGTGAAATGGAGTAACATGTAACTAATGTTTAGTTGCCAGGCCAGTGCGCCTGCACAGGTATTGCTACATAAAACTGCCGACTCAAGCTGTTTTCTGTGCTTTGCTCTAGTGAAATAAAGTTATGTACTGCAAGACTTTTTGTGTTCGAGTTCATTTTCTGCAGATGTTTCAAACCGTTTCTCTCCTCAGTTATTTAATGTTTATCTAGTTTTGGTAGAGATCAGATCTCTATTCACACCCTTCTATAACTCAGACACTCAATTTTTTCCCTTTAACACCAATTTATAGGATTACTAATTAGCAGTAAAATGTGTTCTTCTTTTAATTTGACATAGTGAAAGAGCTGCAACAATTTTTTTTTTCATAATTGATCAATCGTCCTGGCATATAACATCAGAAAACAGATGAAAAAGCAAAATGTAAATTTTCTAAAGCCCTAAGTGACTCTGTGATGACCGTGTTGTCTCCACTTCAGACAATCTTTGCACATGTGCTCTTATGAATGTGTTTTTAACTGCCATGTCTGTTTTGATGCATCAGTCCCTTTAATCCAGGGCAAGTTTCTCCCACGTAGGAAGGACTGAGTAACTTTGACCTTAATTAATGTCAACTATCATCGGTCCACAACCAAGGTACATTACATTTTCTAAGACATGAAGACAGTAAAGCAGCAAATTCTCACATGTGAAAAGCCGAAACCATCAAATGCTTCATTGAAAACTTACACACTTCATCATTTGCTCAAATATTTACCACAAAAAGACAACCCCCTTATCTATTAATCATTGCTCCACAGTAACTAATTGTCATGAGGAGCAATGATAAGTCTTCTTGTCCCCTGACCTCTTTTTAAATCCTCTTCGGTGTTTCATATATTCCTTGTTATGAAAGCATATGGACTATGAGTTACAACTGGAAGGCAGTGAACTGTGAACTTCACTCCCTCCGACTGTAAATCTGACAATACTCCTCCTTACCGTCGCTCCCTAACATTAAATTGCAATTGCGATTTGAAACGAAACGATAAGCAAATTGCAGAGGTTGCAGTTAGTAGTTAGTTCTGCTGTGGTATGCACCTCTGACCCACGGTTAAACACTTGTTAATGGTTTTACACATACATGCAGTCTTCCTAGCGTGACAGTCACGCTTGCCAATCAGACTTGGCTCAGGGCAACAGCGTGTACGCTTTAACAGCACTGTGTAGTAACAAAGTAGCACGGACATTATGGAAGTATGTTGGCTTCTAAGAGACAGATGTGCAACAAAACAAGGTACTATGCAAGACTGAGTGTTTGACTGCTATAAGTTGGCAACAATTCACAAGTTTAAGTTCTGGTATTTTGATTAGAATATACATATGTAGCAGAGCTATAGGGTGTCCAAAGCACAGCCCACTATTATTATTCCTCGCGCCTCTTCTTAAACTTATTAGTGGGCTGTGCGTCTACATGAAATAAAAGATGTGGGATCCAAATCAAGCTAATGGGAATTTTTTGTCAAGTTTTTCCAGCTGCTCTCCACTGTAGCGATGATCTAGCCTCACACAATACACACCCATTAAAAAATCTGAAGACAAGCTAGGAAAACCCCATAAAACAGGCAGAAAATAACTTCTGATACTTGAGTTCATTTAGTTTCGAACCATTTCATTCACATATTCAAACAATAACAATTTTAAAATGTTTTTTTTGTGAAGCCACAAACATTCTATGGCGTTGCCATAGCAACAAATCCAAGGCTCTCTATGTGGCTCAACTGGACAAGCAGAAACACAAGAACAACACCCTTGTGGCTGAACTGAGGAATGTTGAGCAGAAGCTGGAGGGTCATCAGGTTAAGTGGGAGGAGGAAAAGACATCCCTCATTCAGGCCACAAAAGACTTGAAGGAGACTGTGCAGGAACTGGCCAAGAGTGAGGACGAGGCTAAGAAGACTGTAGAAAGATCCAAGGCTTCCCATCAACTTCAGATTAGGGAACAGAAAGCAGAGAACAGAGAGATTGCATCTGCCCTCAAAAACGTAAAACATCTGCTGGAAACTGAGCACCTCCACTGGCAGCAGGAGAAATCCAGCGCTCTCTATGTGGCTCAGCTGGACGAGAAGAAACACGAGAACAACACCCTTGTGACTGCTCTGAGAAATGTTGAGCAGAAGCTGGAAAGTCATCAAGTGGAGTGGCAGGAGGAAAGGTTATGCCTCATTCAGGCTGCAGAGGACTTTAAGAAGACTGTGGAAAGATCCCCACCTCCCATCAACTCCAAATTAGGGAACACAACGCAGAGACCAGGAAGATCACACCTGCCCTTAACGAGGCAGAGGATCAGCTGGACACTGAGTGCCTCTCCTGGCAGCAGGAGAAATCCTCCCTGCTGGAGGAGATGGAGAAATCCAGATCTGGCTGTGAGGTTAACCTGGATGAGCAGAAACACAACAGCAAAACTGTTATGTATTCTCTTAATACAGTTAAGCAACAGCTTGACAAACATCTCATAGAGTGGCAGGAGTTCAAGACCAAGGCAGAGGAGCAGAAACACAAGAACAGCACTCTCAGGGCTTGTCGGAGGATGGCTGACATGACAAAACTAAAAGACGTCCCTCAGTCAGGCCACAAGGTGTCTCAAGAGTACTGCAGGAAAAGGAGCTGGAGTGGGAGGGACAAGAAATTTCCATGATGTCCCAGCTGGAAGATCTAATGAGGAAGAAGATGAACAAGATGAAATGGTATAGAAAGCTCTCCCAGTGGCCTGATCCACATTCAGAAACTGACAGGAGACTCAAACCCATGCATTTGTTTTCCTTGTGCAACCAGTGGTTTTTGGGTGCTCCGGTTAACAAAGCTTAATTGAAGAGGAAATTCTTTGATTAAAAGAAAAAAAATATGTGAGATCAGATGATACCACCTTAACACCCAAAACGGCCTTTTGAGGGTCATGACTCAACTTTTCCCTTTGCAAGCAGTGGTTTTCTCCGGGATGTTCCGGTTAACCAATTTTAATTGGAGAAGAAATTCTTCGATTAAAAGAAAAAAATATATGAGATCAGATGATACAATCTTACCCCCCGCCCCCCCAAAGCAGCTTTTTGAGGGTCATGACTCAACTTTTCCTCTGCAACCAGTGGTTTTCTCTGGGATGCTCCGGTTAACCAATTTTAATTGAAGAAGAAATTCTTTGATTAAAAGAAAAAAAAATATATGAGATCAGATGATACAACCTTTACCCTCCAAAACAGCCTTTTGAGGGTCATGACTCAGCTTTTCCTGCACAACCAGTGGTTTTCTCCGGGATGCTCCGGTTAACCAATTTGAATTGAAGAAGATATTCTTCAATTAAAAGAAAAATGTATACGAGGTCAGATGATACAGTCTTAACCCCCCAAAACAGCCTTTTGAGGGTTTTGACTCAACTTTTCCTGTGCAACCAAAAAAAAAAAAAAAAAAACACTAACAGGGGAAAGTTGTGGGAGGACAGCAGTGGAAGGGTGACAGCAATAGCGATCGTGGGTTTTGAAGGTTTAGAGATTTGTGAAATTTAACGTGTATGGAGTGTATAGTTAGGGTTAGTGTGTGTTTAATGTGTAGTGTAATGGTTTTTTTTGTTTGTTTGTCAAAACAATGAGGCGACCACTGAATGTGGAGCGGACGGTGCAGCTCTTCTTTGAGCTGGAAGGAGCATTGCCTGCATTTTAATTTTTTTTTTTTTTTTTTTTTTACACCATTTTATGTTTGCAATTTAAGTTATACAAATGGCTCAATAAACATGTTTGTGGTTTTCGGGGTAAAAAATCTAACTTTTTACTACTCAGATTTTATGTTTTTTGTGTGATTTTAGGTCAATTGTGTTAATGCAGTATTTCAAAATGAAAAAATAACTGTACAGGTCAATAACATATTCAATAAAGCTCGGTGTTTGTTCCAAAACCAGCCTGTGTGTGTCTTGCGTTTGTGTCCCTTTTTGGTGTAATCATACACTAATGTTACATGCTATTTTCAAAATGTATGACTAAAATGTAAGTCAGCTAAATATATATATTCTATATATTACATATATTGTATATATTAAGGACATGATGGCTTGTATTTTTTCTATCTTTCATAGTGGACATACTTGGAAATACTCAGCTTTTTCCGCAAATGTTTTCCCATTCATCCTAATAGGGAATTTTCCAAATGTCATTCAGCTACTACATCAGGATACGTTCAGCTAGAGAAACAATTCAATTATCAAAATGTTCAGCTTTTTCAAATATTCCTATTCAAAACCACCCGACTTTCAACCTCTTCTTGTCCCTCATACTTTGAGCTAGAGACACCATTCTAAGTTTTAAAGAGGCAGAAGACCATTGAACTATTGGGCATGTATTCAGCTTTTTACAGTCTTTTAAGGTTTAAGTCGTAAGGATTTTTAGCTCGTCTTCTGATTTTATTATGGGTGTGTATTGCGTCAGCTAGAGTGCATGACATCCTCACTAGAGTGGAGAGCAGCTGGAAAAACTGGAGAAAAAATTAAATTTTTCACATTTTTTATTTCACATGGACAACAATTACATATAAATGTTGGAAATATTGGTGGCTTTCAGCTGATGGTCTTATATCAGATGTAGGACTTACAGTTTTGGCTGTAGGAGCCCTAGAGCGACAAGCACTCCAGCAACTCCCCCATAAGCCGCAATGTTAATTTTGAGCCTACATTTCTGGAGGAGAGTAGACGGTACCTGTTTTGTCTCTCACTCTGCTGCCCTCATTTTTCACTCTGCAGAAATGAGTTCAGCAATGTCTCCTGTTACTCACTGTACAAATATTTTGGCCATAACCATTACACCTTTTTCAAAACTCAGGAGTTTGGGAGGTGTTTTCCCATTCATTCTTATGGGGACATTTTCAGCTTTGGTCCAGAGAAACTGTTCACAAACATGGTTGGTCAAGGTACGGACAGCCTAAAAATACATTGTCCGATGTCTGTCGAGTGGAGTGGCTATTAAACCAAACTTTTTTCACAAAGATTGTGAATTCTGTAAAATCTTCTTTTTAGAAAAAGATAAAATAAAATATAACAGGCATATCAGGTATTATTAAAATTGATTATGATAACATTTTACTCATTTAGCTTAATTAATCAAGACATCAGTGGGCAAAAATAAAAAAATCTGTTGCAGATTAGTGGGCTGAAGTGACCTTGGGCAAAATACTGAACCCCAAATTGCTCCTGATGTGCTGGTCACCTCAGTGTATGTCTGTTTGAATTACTGTCAAAAGCTAAATGCCCTAAATGTAAATATATTAATGGAGTTTCTGGTAGAAAGGATTGTCTGATGACGTTGTAATACTGTGTTGTAAAATGCATACTGATTTATGTAAAAAAAAGTTTGAACAAACGTGAACACGAGACTTACAGAAGCTTCATTCAAACACGCCTATATGAATTCAAATTCAGTATAACATGAGTCGGAGACGGATAAATAATGTAAAGGTACACAGCGAAAAGGTCAGGCTGAGGGTGCGCTCATCTGTTATTCCATATGGGAAAAATGAATGCAGTGACGAAAAAGTATGTGGAGAAACCCCTATAAATTCTTCATATATATTCCTCACACACACACACACACACACACATTTACATTTATACTAGTCTGCCCACGCGTCACACTGCATCATCAAACAGTCCCAACTGGGCCACACACTTGAAAATATTGTATCCGAAATGCTGAGTCAGCTTCCCATTAGCAGATGACACATTAGCGCTCAGACAATCCACTGATAATTCATTGTAAATGCCAAAACCACCCATCCTCTTACTGTAACTGCATTGCAGCAGTGCGTTTGGAGAGCCTGGGGAGAGGAGGGTAGAGAGTAATTAGTGTGGCTGTGCTCGCCAGCCCACTATGGACACTTCTATAGCAGAGCTATAGGGTGTCCATAGTGGGCTGTGCACACAAACAAAAAATATATCAAAACGTGCGTCTCGATCTGACTCGGTATGCTATCATTCAGATTTTTAAAATTGTGAAACTGCGAAAAATTTCCCATAAGGAATGAATGGGACGAGGTCAAAAATGTCGCAAATCTGCTCAGAAATCAGCTGCCCCAGTCCGTTACCAGGGGTGGTTGGCAACGATCACCGTGGCAACCGAGATCAGCTGGGCCAACAGAGAGAGTCTCTCTCTCTCTCTATCTGTCTGTCTCTCTCTCTCTCTACCTGTCTGTCTGTCTTTCTCTCACTGTCTTTCTCTATCTGTCTCTCTCTACCTGTCTGTCTCTCTCTCTCTCTATCTGTCTGTCTCTGTCTCTATCTGTCTGTCTCTATCTTTCTGTCTCTGTCTCTCTCTCTATCTGTCTGTCTCTATCTGTCTATCTGTCTGTCCGTCTGTCTCTCTCTCTCCGTCTGTCTGCCTCTCTCTCTCCGTCTGTCTGCCTCTCTCTCTATCTGTCTGTCTTTCTGTCTGTCTCTCTGTTTCTCTCTGTCTCTGTCTCTCTCTCTCTGTCTGTCTCTGTGTCTCCCTCTGTCTGTCTGTCTGTCTCTCTATCTCTGTTTATTTTACAATCCATTGTACAGTGACAGCTCTTTTTTCTGTCGCTAACTCGTCCCACATCGTTGAGCGCACACAAACATACAATATATCAAAACGTGTGGTTCGATCTGACTCAATATGCTGTCATTCAGTTTTCCAGAATATCAATTTTTCTGCCAAACAGAACAGAAGAAAAACTGCCAAACATTTCCCATAAGGAATGAATGGGACGAGGTAAAAAAAACCATCGCAAATCTTCAACATTTTTCAAACATCTCCTGCTCTGGCATACGTTGACCTAGACACACCATTCGAACTTTAAAACGTAGATACAAATCCAAATTATCAAGGTGGGATCCAAATTTTGCTCTAGCTTTCATAGTCTTTTCGTTACGGGGCAAAGCGCACAGCCCACTCTCGCGATTCCCCGGCGGGGAATTGTCTAGCTGTCTTTTAGAAGCCAAAAATACTTCCATATGTCAAACAAAAATCTATGTTGTAGTATCAGTTGTAGTTGGAGTATACATAATATATATACAAAAATACAAATAATAAGAGCCGACGCTATCTAGTGGTCAAAGTGGTTATAAATTATCATCTTTATTCATACAGTCAAAACAAAATGGCAAATTCATTGCATACACACCCACGTCTCTCTATGTATTTACAACTAAGACCAATAAAATTGTCCACCAAGACAACTTCATGTACAGATCCACAAGAGCTCTTTGGCAGGAGTTGATGTTCCGAGTGCACATTGTCTGAGGGAAATGGATAAAAAGGCAATCCTTATCAAGACAGCATTATTTGAACATAGATTCAGATGAAGAGGCTATCAATAACACCCAGCTGAGTCTGTCCTCATGAGAAAAGGTTTTTTGTGACACTGCTGTTGGAAAATTAGACATAACCTTTCACACCAGTCCAAAAATTCTACATCATTTTCTAAAATAGCCCCTTGTTTACCACAGGATGAATGGAAAGAACACATCTGTCAGTTCTTTCACAGAGTTGCAGTGAATATATAACGGTTTATATAAAATGAACTGGCCACAGACTGCAGGTCAGTGTGAACCTGTTGACATTATGAAGAACCAGCAGCTGATCGGTGATGGTTGTGTTCACCACCACAGTCTTGACATGCATGGTGCAGGTAGATGGTCAGGCAGTCAGGTGAGGTTAAACAAACATGACATGTTGTCAGCCCGGTCTCTTCACACCCTTCAGCCACTCTCTCCTCTTTACTTCTTGATCTGTCTGGAGCCGTCCTTCCATCCTTCTTTCACCTCGTTCACAAATGTGTCTTTGACCCTCCGGAGGCGGCCGCCCATCTCTCCCAGGTCATCGGGCACCTTGCCGGCCTCCTGCCGGACCTGCCGCAGCGTCTGGGACCGCATGACCCGCGCCGAGGCGTCCCGGCCGGCTATCTGAGCCTTAGTGATGGCGTAGGCCGTGATCTGGGCCGCCCTGCGAATCGGACGCGACTCTGCCAACTTCTCGACCACATGGAGGTTGTTGAGGAGGTTGTATAACAACCGGGACAGCATTTTGATTCCACTGACGCGTTAGCTTAGCCAGCTAGCAGCCCCGTCAAACTCCCGTGTCTCGTCCCTGTAACACACCGAGGTTCACCGACAGTTAGCTGGACGGATACATCAGCTGACATTAGCGTCTACAGTCATGTATGTTGGGGTTCTGCTGTACATTTCCATAATGCTACAGAAAAGTTGACTTACCTTAGCTGAACCAGGTGACCGCTTAGTGTCACACAGTGGTTAACATAACAGACTGCACAGCGTAGCTGAAGTTGGTTTCAGATTCGACAGTTAAAGGTAAACTCCCTCAATTTTAGACAACAAGGCGTGTTGACAAGTCTTGGCGCGAACTACCCCATATGTAAAAAATAGCCACATAAAGCCTGTTGTGGATCCAGAGGAAGCAGCATGTAGTTGGATATATTGCCTTCAGTGATGTCACTCAGTGACTGAGTTGCATTGTGGGTAATGCAGACACCAGGTTTTTAAAAAAAGCAGTCCACTGCTCTGGCACAGCACTCCTGTAACACTGTTGGACTCATTATTACAGTTTTAAAACAAATGATCAATAGACACAGAAGAACCAGATATTACATTTTTAACTTATATGGGCGTGTTTAAACCATTTTTGGAGGCTCACATCAGAGGCCTACAGTGGTTTTTAAAGTAGGACTAAATGTATTCTAGAGGTGGACTGTAGTGGTGGACACTAACAGTTTCTCAAGTAATGTTCTTAAGTTCAACATTATTATATTATTCTACTACATCTCAAGGGGAAATGTTTGACTTCCTTGTACTCTACGCACCACTACATTTGTTTTACAGCCGTATCAGTCACAACTGAGATGAAAAATGTACTCAGTGGATAATACAACAAGCTGTTAAATTACTACACATTTTTAATGTGGCAAATCGATATGTAATGTATATAGTATTTTGCTACAATGATGATCTTATTAGTTGGTAATTCAATAGTTTTGTTCTTCCAGTTTACAACCAGCTGAATATTGTATCTATATATATAATTATAGATTTGGAGGTCATCACATTCCTCAAAGGTTTCCAAAGTTTCACATATGTGAAAAGGGGTTTTAAATCATCTAAAGACTGTTACTATTATGGCGAGCTCTCGTTTTACGTGTTTGATTGTTGTAACACCTGAGTTTGAAGCGGAGCCTGTCCAATGTGAGGCCAACTTCAGCCAAAGACGTTACAGGCGCTTTTCCGGACGTCTTTGCTGGTTACACCTGCCGGCGACCAGCACTTCCGGGGTCTTCTCCATACGTACATCCGTTTTGGCGAACAGATTTCCCGTCTCGTTTCCCTGATTCATCCCCCAAATTGGCTGCCTGGCCTCAGCGCTCGCTCGTCTCTACCTGACCCTCCAGCAGCTGTAAAGTCCGGCCCGGCTGCAGTCATGCGGGTGCTCCTGCTGTTCGCCGTCACCGTGCTGTCTCTGAGCCCGGCGGCAGTAAGCGGAGCTGAGAAGAAGAAGCTGCAGATCGGCATCAAGAAGCGGGTGGACAACTGCCCCATCAAGTCCCGCAAGGGAGACGTGTTGAACATGCACTACACGGGCAAGCTGGAGGACGGCACCGAGTTCGACAGCAGCATCCCCCGCGACAGACCCTTCACCTTCACCCTGGGCACCGGCCAGGTGATCAAAGGCTGGGACCAGGGCCTGCT
The DNA here is from genome assembly GCF_904848185.1 of Acanthopagrus latus. NCBI lineage: Eukaryota > Metazoa > Chordata > Actinopteri > Spariformes > Sparidae > Acanthopagrus > Acanthopagrus latus. The sequence continues at coordinate 24,928,559 of NC_051049.1, forward strand.
GGGCATGTGCGAGGGCGAGAAGAGGAAGCTGGTCATCCCCGCCGAGCTGGGCTACGGAGACCGGGGAGCTCCTCCGAAGATCCCCGGCGGAGCGACGCTCATCTTCGAAGTGGAGCTGCTGAGCATCGAGAGGAGATCCGACCTTTGATGAAGAGGAGACGGCGAAGAAGGCAACTTTCAGAACGTAAGTCATCACAGATGTGCCAGCTGGTCTCTGAGTGAAGGTTTGCTGTGAGGTGATTCGATGAAGCACAGATTCATTACAGAGCACACACCATGTTCAGTGTTCAGTTCAGTGTCAGCTTAAACTGAGAGCACACATACAGATAAGATGGAAAAATCCGATTTAACTTCAAGATTGAGGTTTGATTCTCTTTGTGGTCTGCCTTTAATTAACTGAAAGCTATGAATTAAACGATTAACAATAATATTTTTTTATGTTGTCTTTTCTATTTTGAGAACTGATATTTGTCTTGTTATCAGTTTTCACTGTCCGATATCTATTTGACTATTTCACTGTCCACTGTTGCTGTTTCACATTAAAAGTATTGAACATGTGTAGCACTTGATGGCTTTATCTTGTCTACCAAAAAAAAAAAAAAAGTCATGACGATGATGTTTCCAGCATTTTTCTGACAGCAGATCAGTTTTGGATATGCCAGTATGGTTTATGACTAAATGAGAAGGGGCAGCCATGGTGAGCCGAGCAGCTGCAAGCCACAGGAAATGCAATAAAGGTGGTTTTGGTGTTTGTTCTGAAACTGGTATCAGTTTTAGATTTCAAAAGAGACCCAGCCCGTATCAGAAGTAGGATTAACTGGTCAAATCAAGGAATATCTAATATCTGCATCCTGAAGAGAAACAACTTGACTCTGTGACCTCTGAACCCCAAAAGAGATGCTGTTACTCAGGGAAAGCCAGAACACATCCTTTTGTCATGCCTGTGACACGTTTGCTTTTTTTTAAAAAAAAAATGTATGTTTAGTGTGCTGTTATTTCTTTTTTTCAGGTTCCAGGAGCTGCTGCAGCATTAAGTGCAGGAATCTGACCTCTGATGAAGACTAAATGTTAATTCTGGGAGTAGAGATGGCAACCCCACTGTCCTCCTCTGGCTGGCTGTTGTGCTCTGGTTTAGTGAACTAATGATATTACACAATACAAGAGCTGACTGTATGTCTTTGTTAAACATTAGCAGAATTGAAAGCGAGCAGCTGAGACCAGTATTTGGCTGCGGGCTGACGGTGTAACGTCACGTCTGTGCCGTTTCATGTCACTGTTGTTTTTCATTTTTCTGTTATTTCTAAGCAGGGTTATTAATATCGCTACATTCTTTTCACACACACACAAAACACATTGTATGTTTGTTAAGTCGGTTGCGGGTGGGTGATGGATCAGGTTGAATGATTTTGTTACTTTGAATATCTGAATTATAATAAAATGTTGACCTTTCTGGAAGCTCTGCAGTTTGAAGTGTTTTTTTTTTTTTTTTTTTTTTGACATGAAAAAACATGTTTTGACAGTTTTTTTTGCACCACTCTTGTGTTTTGTTGATGTTTCATATGATTCGTAATCAGAAGTCTGATTAATACAATAAGAATATTCTGGTAATTACACCCTGTAAATGTCCTATAGCACCTAATCAGTTTTGCATGCTCGTAGTATGTGAAGTACACCATTTTATCCTGTTTTTTTATTTTTTTTATTTTTACAATATTTAAAAAATATGTGTAAAATATCTGAGTAATATCAGAAAACAGACATTTTTTTCCCCTCAAGATATCTGACACATTTGTAAAATATCTGGAAGGTTTAGTTAAATGCCATATGAAGAAAAAAGTGCCCACAGGATGGAAAGGGACATCAGATGGGTAGATGAGTGCATCAGTGGCCTTTTCACAGCAGCCAATAGAGTGGCACCACATCTCACAAGGCCTTCAGCTTCACTGGTCACGTGACTTCTGGCACCTCCACAGACCAGACTTGCACAATTTGATTCAGTGTATTGATTTTGAGTGGCTTGATTTTGACAAAACAAGGCACATAAAAATAAAATATCTTAGAAGACAAGAACAAAGAATAAAAATAAGGTCAAATGTGCTGCTCCATTTCCTCTTTTCCATCAAGCGTTCGTTTATGTCTTCACTGACTCTGAGTTATCGTCAGTGTTCACACGGGAACTGTGAACTAAATAATGTCGGTTGACGTCGTTTTCATCAATAAATACAAGCGTTAAAAAAAATGTCTAACAAAATCAATGTATCAAAAACACACCATGAGGGGGCGCCGCTCAGTTCATGTATACATTGATGTCAAATGTTTCCACCCGGACTTCTTCAAAGCACGGACGCTTGAACCGGAACTAGCTTCATTGTTTTCCGCAATTCCGCAAACAGTTGTGTAGCTGCTGGCCGCCTACCCGCAACTTCTTCGCGATGTCTGTTAAGTTAAGCGCTTTGACTAGTGATTCTTACATCGATATAAGTCAGTATAGAGACCAGCATTTTAAGGTAAGTGTTGACGTATTCTTGAGCATTATATAAGGATGCTATGGTTTTTATTTCAGTGAAACGGCTTGTATTGTTAGCCCACAGTGAGTGACGGCAGGCGAACAGCAGAGCGGGCTGCTCATGCTTTGTATGGATCAATGATTTGTTTGTAACCTTTGATTAGAAAAAAAAAAAAAAAAAAAAACCTTTCAGATGTGCCTTCTTTAGGAAAAGCGATATTGTTATCTTATATATTACATTGGCTGGAGTTTTTTTTGTGTGTTATGGTTTTGGGTTGGAGCGCCAAGAAAGATAATTCTGCTTACAAACGTAACATATTTTCGAGAATAAATAAAAGTGTTAAACGTCTTATTTACAATATTGTGATATTGTTTGTTGTCCAGCGTTGTAACGTCACTGCTCTCACAAGCTCCCACATCATACCATCTCACCAGAGATCCTGGTCAGTGTCCCAGCCTTCTGAAAGTGGAGCTTACTTGTATTGTGTTATGTGTTTTCAGGGAAACCGTTATGAACAGGAGAAGCTGCTGAAGCAGAGCCACACTTTGTATGTTGGCAATCTCTCCTTCTACACCACCGAGGAGCAGGTAGGATCATTTTCATCGATTTGGAGACCAAATAATTGTCATTATATTCTTCAGGGGTGTTTTTATTTTGCTTGTGTTTTCATCCTCTTATGGCCTGTGATTTGAATTCCACGTCCCAGATGTCCTTTTGACTCCAGCAGTCACAGAAGCCTCACTTTTGTCTTTTTATTTTTGTAATTATTGAACAGGTCCACGAGCTGTTTTCTAAAAGCGGAGATGTCAAGCGCATCATCATTGGGCTGGATAAAGTCAAGAAGACAGCCTGCGGATTCTGCTTCGTAGAGTATCCTTTTTAAATATGAGGCTCAAATTCAACAGGTTTTTTTAGAAACACCTGATGCAGGTACACTTTGATACCAGGCAAAGTCAACACTCTGCCTGCCTGGCTACTAACTATCGCGATTTTATCACTATAGCATGAAGTGTCCATGTTGCAAGTTTAGGAGCCTGTGACAGACCTTAACCCCGGCTGTACCAGATACTACACGCGTGTCGGTGCGGAAAACGCCATGCGCTTCATTAATGGCACGCGGCTGGACGACCGTATCATCAGGACAGACTGGGACGCCGGCTTCAAGGAGGGACGGCAGTATGGCCGCGGCAAATCTGGAGGACAGGTGAGGATTCTGACCCTTTTTTTCAGTTCTTGTTTGGACGTGTTAGGGTCATTATCCTGCTGCCAAGTGTGTAAAAATGTAAATTTAAAGCTCTGGTACCCTTTTGCCTGGCACTTTAAAAAAAAACCAAGCCATAGCATAGATGTGGTGTACCTAACATATAACAATTAACATCAATATTAATAAATTGAAACCAATGAGCTAGTTAACAACTGCATATGTGAATGTGTTTTTAGTGTTTAATGCTTTATTAGAAAATGTAATGGCAAAAAGGCATTCTGTATACCTACAAGACATATAAAAGCAAACACTCCACCATATCTTTACATAGCACATTTCTGTATGGGGCTACATCTGTGTTCTAAATCTCACCTTAAAATTCAAAATTAACAAATCTTGCTGAACCCATGGCCAGTTCTTAGGGAACCCTTTTTGGGAAACAGGAATGAAAGATTCAGATCAGAACTTAGTAATAATCAAAGAGCAGTATTTAGAATGTTAGTTTATGTCTAGTGTTGATTGAAAAAACTGGATGATAAATCCTTACTGGATTTATTATTGTATCAGTCTGTAGTAGTAGTTTGACTATTTCACAAACAAATTTATGAATATATTGGTTTTGTTATTTGCTGGATATCAGTGAACTAATATCCCATGGACTAAATGCAGTGTTTCTCTCTGTCAAATGCAGTCAGCAGTCAAATGCTGCTTAGTTTGGCCTGGAAACAATACAGTCTAATTTAAAAAATGCACCTGTGTACATTTTTAAACTCAATATCAATTAACTTGAGCTTTTACTAGGAGCAAGTTGGACATGTCTCACAAATAAAATATACAGTTTGGGAGTGTTTGCTGAAAATACAGGCAGAGAACCAGCAAAGACGAGCATGTAACTGAGTCACTGCTGACCTCAAACATCCCATTAGCTGCTTGCGTCTTTAGTGCTTTTAGATTCTCTTACCAGTTTTGTCCATCGCTCACACTTCAAGCTTTTCTGCAGTACGGCATTCTTGGAAAACAATCTAAAGCACTGCATACCATGGCATTTGAAAAATGACATGTACTGAAACGCCTTTCAAGAAAATCAATACTGCATATCATGGCATTTTAATACATCGGCATGATATTTAGAAAGTGATATAACTTCCAGATTAATTATGCATGATTAACCATGGCCTTTGAAGAGACCGCATTACTATAGCATGGCATTTGAAGAATGAAAGCTCATATTATTCTGCTAACAAATACAACGTACATAATTATTTTTGTTGTTGCGGTCCTTGGTGAAGCCTTCTGGGAGCGTGTAAATAAAGATATTGGGCTAAGAAATAAGTTTGCTTTTTATCAGTATGTAACTTGAGGATTAGACCTCTCCACTCAGATAATGAAAGATGTGCCCTCCGGCTGTGTTTTTCATCTCCTGTGTAGGTGAGAGATGAGTACAGGCAGGACTACGACCCTGCCCGAGGGGGCTACGGTAAGCTGGCTTCACAGCACCGACCCACAGAGGCGCGTAATACATTTTAGATCGGGCCCGCCACAGCAGTCTGCCTGGACTACACAGAGCCCCGCCGTCGGTCCTGGATCACTTTCATTTTCCAACAATGCCACAACATGCTACTGCAGATTGTTTGTCCCAGTGTTATCATGAAACTCTACAGCAGGTCTTCTTAGACCACTGGACCCCAGAGATAAGCAAGCTGGTATTTATTTCTTTTTAAAGGGTTGTCTTCTTCCACACCTTCTATCAGTCTACATGGTTGCACAGGCCAAAATTACAGTGTAGTATTCAGTGAATTCATTGCATAGCGTTTTGATGTACAACAAAGTTCCCTACAGGCTTGAAAGGCTCTGATTGCATGTAGTGACTTGGTCGACGACGTGTCAAATATCAAGATAAAATGATCGTACAGAGTCTCCACGTCAGGTCAAGGTAACGGTCTGATGAACTGATGGAGAGGAAGATTTCTGTTATCATCTTACTGATTTTCATGAATGAAACTTTGTGTCCCAAATTGTTTATGCATTTTTTAAATAAAGATTTGTTTCAACTTTTGTGTTTTCATCTTAATCCAAGGGTCCATGCTGCTATATGGAAATCATTTAACTCAGGCCTTTTTAGAGGTAGAAGAATAATCTGAATACATATTTACCAAGTGAAGTAAGTCAGGGCAGATTCTGCAATGTTGCCATTCATTTGGGGATGTGTTTGTGGCCTCTTGATGAATTTAAGTCTGTGTTCTCTCTACATCTGGTCTGCTCTGGTTTTGAATAACTGATGGCTCTTTTTATCTCTTAATGAGTGCTTCACTATATTCACCTAGTCCCCAACTGTGTGCTTCTGCTGTTGTTAACTGAGCGAGCAGATGTTAGAGGAATTATAGAATGATCTGTCTCTTCCTAAAGGATTATTCTGTTTCCTGTCATTGATCAAACAAGTGCATTATACTGTCGTGCTATTTGTGTTTAAGCAATTCATTGCTGGTGTGGTAGCCTATATGCCAATCAAGGAATCAATGTTAAGTGCGTAAGAGGTCATGTTCTGTTATACTGTATCTGTAATCTGTCACCTACAGATCCATACAGAACACTCGAACTTCACCAAAGGTGACATGGTGGCTGTTGCATATTCAGTTTGTAAGTGGCCATTAGTGCGTCTTGGAATACTGCAACTGTTCAGCATCAAATGCCATGAAACAAAGGGCTTGTCTGGTTTTGAACCCCAGACCTCTCACACCTGAAGCAAGACCCCTAGACCAGCACTCCCATGTTAATGAGCACCGCTGCTTCTTTTCTGCAATACTTCCCTGTGAGCAGCTTTTAGTGACAATACGGTGAACTTACAGGCCTGCACAGCAGTTCTGCCATGAATTAAGATACCTTTTTGAGAGCTTTTTAAAGTTCATTGTGTGGATGATGTCTCCTTTTGCTTTGCCGCCAACTAATGCCCTGTTCTTTTATAAAGAATTATGATTTTCAAGTGATCGTTTTGCGGAGCAGTTGGTAGGGTCAGTTCCTTGACAATCCTCATTCCACGCGTAATAAAGAAGGTGGTATCTTGGCAGTGCATAAGCAGTCAGCTGTTCTCTTATCTCAAGGTGAGCTGTATTAGTGAAGAGAGGGGCAGCGCAGAATGCTAAGCAGCTGAAATTGGCTTCAGCTTAGCTTCAGGCATGCATTATATCCCCACCACTAATTCCCGCCGTCAGCTATTACACTTTATTTCTTAATCACATCCTCTCAAGGAGATTTTGAAAATGAACACAAGGTGGCAGAAGAGGAGGTGGAGTGGAATAATTAGGGACAGAGAGATGTGACAGTGAACTGACACTATACACATGTGGGCAGTTCTCACTGTAATCAGAGAAGAGCCTCAACTACAATCATTTCACTACCATCCAGTCCTTCCAGTTGGGTTTAATAATTTTTCCCAGTAGGAAAGTGATTTCCACAGGGTACTTCTGCAGTTGGCAGTGCTGAGTGTGGTAACACCCTTTAATAAATATATAACAGGATAACAGATTGGTTTGATCGTTATCTTCCGTAACTTTTGCAGCATAACCAGTGAGCTACCAGTGCAGCACCGCACATCTGAGTCGGCTGTGGCCTGAGCCGTGTGGTGGCACTGTGCACCAAAAACTAGGCTAATTATTAAATAAATTGTTTACATGGATAAAAGTAATTTGTAACAGCAGACATGGTTAAGTACAAACTGCTGAAGAAATTAGCTAAAAGTTATGGATAAACAGACCAAATGATAAAAAAACAGTAAAAGTAAGGGGTAGAAAATTGAAACAGCTGAAATAATTGGCTAAAAGTAGGCAGACTGCTTGAAATAACTAGCTAATGAAACAGTTGAAAGTGTTAGTTAATAGTAAGTGATAGACAGTTGCAGTGTTTACCTAAAAGTAGTGGATAGTTGAGCCAAGCTGAAAGTAGGCATTTACATTAGCTAGCCGACAGTAATGGATTAACAGTGAAAACAATTAGCTAAACGTAAGTTGATACTAACCCAAACTCAAATTTACCTAAAGAAATCAGTTGTAATAAAAAAAAAAAGCATGAGAAACATCAGCTTTTTTAAATACTAAACAATATCTTAAAAACTCCATACAATGGCAGGTTTTGGCAATGGATGGATGGGGTCCTTCATGTTATGCTTGACCTCATCTGAGATGTGGGGGCACCGCCGACCGAAAGGCTGGGAACCACTGCAGAGCATGCAGGATGTGGAGATTTAAAGGTGAAAGCAGGCAGAATCACAGGCCACATTGTCTCCCTCCCACATCCATATTCAAAGAAGGACAATGTGACACCATCATCAGCTTTGGTGTCGACTCCTGAAAGGATTCAAAGGTTTTATTCTGCCCACAGCACTATGAAGAACCTGCCCATGATCCATAAAAGCTATATGAATATCCAAATTATGTATATTCGGTGTGAGCTGCAAGATTGATCCATTTCCATGCTTCTGCAGCAACAGATATGCAGCATCCTGAGGCCCCGAGTGTGCCTGACTTTATACGGCTCTCGCAGATTTACAACATTAGCTGTTATCATAGTCAGGTTCAAAAAGTCAAGCTCAAGAGGGGTCAAGTGAGAATTAGACAGGGCCAGAGACAGAGCCAGAATTAATGAGACAGCATGCTAATGAGAGGGCTTTTTGGAAATATGGAAATAAATACTAAAATCCCCCGCTTTGTCTCACTGAGAAACTCATTACTGAGGCAGCCTGCCATTGGCTGTTTACAGATGATGCAGTTAGATAATGATCCACCATTCCAAAGAATTACAGCTCCCCACGCCAGCCTTTAGCGAGGCGATATCCCCCAACGTGGTCATAATAAAGGGTGCTTCATGGGTAAACAGACTTAACACACCAGCATGCACTCACTCATGTCAAGTCACTCAATCTCCTCCTACTGCTATCCGCAGACACGCATGTAAATTTGCTCTGGGGCTTTTTTTTTTTAAACTCAGTTCTGGGTCACAGAATAATTTGCTTCCAACTTTGTGAAGTTCATTTTATGTTTAACACGACGATGTCCCGGCGCAACGGGCCGCACCTCCTGAGTTTATTTTGGAAGAACTTGACCGGTGTGCAGAGAGCCTTGACCTCAACCCCATTCAGCACTTTTAGGATAAAGTAGAACACCGACTATGAGCCAGGCCTTTTCACCCAACATCAGAGGCCGACCTCACTGATGCTCCTGTGGCTGAATGGGAGCAAATCCCTGAAGCCAGTTGCAAAGTCTCATGGAAAGCCTTCACAGAGGAGTGGAGGCGGTAGAAACATCATGGCCATGGTTTTGAAATAAGATTACTGACACCAACAACAGGTTTTCGGCTCGGGTGTCTTTAAGACTTTTACTTATTGGCAATGGTGCTTTTTAAAATACTGTTGGCCGTCATTTATTTTGTTGTCACTAGATTGTATTGTAAGCATAAGTGTAGTATGAGCAAAGTTAATAGGTGGAGTGGGGGTGGAGCTGAAGTGTGCCGAGTTAGTTATATACGAGCCCCCAGAAAGAGCACCAGGCTTTGAAGCCAGTTTTTGTAGTGGCCAAACTGCATAGTTACATTGTTACTTGATGCACTGCGGCTCAAAAAGACTTTTTGCCATGAGCTTAAACTTACATTGTTCAAGAAGCGTCTGTAAAACGGGAACAATTTTTTATGAGCAATGTTACTTATTTCACTATCAGAATTTGAGCCATTCGGTCCAATGAAATGGATGGAATGGATTGGAAAGCCTCGAAGAGTGACACAATTACATGATTTTACTCCTATTCAAGTTAGCCGTGTGCTACACCAGTAGTTAGCTGGCCCGGCCCCATGACAAGGCAGATCTCAGGGAGTTGAGCTTTGTTGGCCACTGAGCAGCTTTTATAGGAATAAATGGAGCTCTGCCTCCAAGGCTGTGTCCAGATTTAATATAATGTCCTTGGTTATACATGCCCACCTAACTGGAATCCACCCAGCCAGGTAACACCAACAAGTTATCTTTGCTCACAGGTAAAATTATGGATTTTCACCTCAGGTAACACTCTTGAGTTTGTCTGCCAGATAACCTTGTACATTAGACACAAGGCAGCGAGCAGCAACCGGCTCCTCTGTGGATCTCTTCGGCAGCCGGTGAAGGTAGAACCAGATTTTATTCCAAAAAGTTTTAAAAACTAACTCTGAGTCGCTTGTGAATCCAAAACACTGGCCGCTGCCCCTCCACTCCGGTCTTTTACCCAAATGAAACGCTGAGAAATATATATGATGCATCTGATATCTGAACTGAGGCATCACAGCCACAAATACGGCAGAGAGATGCTTTATTATGCATAACTTTAAGCCTTAATATAATTTAAACAAGTGAGTTGTATAAATGCGGTGTCTCGGCAAAGTCCTAGAGGGTCCTGCTTGGTTTCAACCTCTCAATTTGGAAATGTGGAAAATACTCATGATTTTCAATCGTGACGCGGACGCAGCTGACATCACCGGAGGCCACGCCTAAAATGACATGAGGTGGTCATACATTACAACCCGAGGTCACATATGGACAAATGCTTCCGTCACTGTTCTACGGTTTCGGGAAAAAACATTCAACTCCTCCATGTCTTATTTCCTCTAATAGAATATCAGCTGCTGGCATTTCAAACAGTCCAATGACTAAACATGCAGATTTCCTGTTACTGACGGGGATCTCATTACAGCAGAGTAATTCATTCGTCAGTGATGGCTAGTTTGGAAACTCATCTGCGCTGAAGAGCTGCAGCGAGCCCGTAAAGAAGCTAAATTAGCAAACGCTAGCTTGACATTTTGTGGCCATCGGGGAAGTGTTTGTGGGAAATGAGGTGCTTTACATTCAGCCGAAATGTGAGCACCACTAGCCACTGAGCTGTGTTGTGTGATTAAGGCTGAAGAGGGCTCACTGAAAGCATTTGACAGGTAGGAGCCCCATGTCTTATGAAGCCTGTCCCTCCACACTGTTGTGCAGTGTTTCATCAGCCACGCGGTTCATTTCATCTGTTTCATCTGTCGTCTCGTACACCTTGCAGGGGTGATGTAAGGAACATTAAAACACACGTTTTATGTCAGAGAAAATGTATGGACTAACTTCAAGTCAACACTGTATAATCACCTTCAGGAAGCAGAGACTAAGAATTATGATCTTAGAAACACCGTCCTAGCTCTGGACAGGGGAAATGACCTTCTGTTTGCTTGTAACCTCTGAATGGACAAATGTCCTGTTGCATGTTTCCCCTCAGTCTGTCTCTAAGGAGCTTTGTGTGGTGGTGTGTCAGCCCTCCATCTGTCAGCAGATGATTGACTAAGATGACAGAAAGTACCTGCTGTAACCGACAGGAGCTGCGTGGAGAGCACAGCACGTATGGGAGGGCGAGCAAGAGAGGAGAGAGTACAGAGAAGGAAAGTAAATTGCAATTCTGAGAAGAGAACCTAATTTGACTCCCGGAATACAGCCGGGGGGCGTAGGGGCATTGGATGCATTAAGAGGAAGTGAACAGCGAGCCGTTGTGTTATTACCGAGGGTTACAGGGAAATGACATTATTAAGAATGCTTAATTGTCAGAAATGCTCAGAATGTATTTCCTTTCACAGATCGGGGTCCAGGTAGTCGATCTACAGCAGCTGCAGCACCCGCTTAGTGACTGTTGCTACGTCTCGGCCGATCTGTCTGCGTAGTCTGTGACAATAAAATAACAAAAGCAAACGTAGCCCTTGAAAATTCATAGTAATTTCTGGAACAATAGCTCACTGATTTCAGGCAGAGGAAAACAAAACGGTGTTTGTCATTTGCAGCTGACAGTCGTCTGTGTTACCATCTGAAATGGCGAGCTGCTAGCAGACTTCATCAGCTGTAGCTAACGTTCGGATTGAGATGACGTTCCTTCCATGGGTGGGCTGCAAATGCTGACGCTGGCCGGCCACCTCCGCTTCCATCTGACTCATTTTGAAATGTGAGTCCTGTAACAGAGGATTCTTTTTCCTTAAAAAAAAGAATTTAAACTACAAAACATAAACTACAAGACAGCCTCAGGAAAAAGGATCGCTGATCAATGTAGATGATGGTCGGACTCATTCACACTCAACCATTCTTCCGCCAGGCTCAGTGTTCATAAGCAGGTTTTTTAAAATGTGGGCAAACCTGCTAAAAATAGGCGATTGAATATATTGGCAAAGTGCACTGTCACTGTCATCACGCTCACGGTGGGAAGCTCTTTTTTTTTTTTTTTTTTTTTTTACCACAGTGCTCCAGCCTGCAGGTTCTGTAAAGGTAGGGAATCTGACAAATGGTTATCTTATCATTTGAACACAGAGGGATGGCCCATTTTTAGCAAGCCAGCATCCCTGACTTCACCGTGCATCATGGCGAAGGAGCAAAAATCAACGTGTCCATCCTGGTGTTGTGTTTCCATCAGAGGAGGAACTGACAAACACTGGTGACTATGGCAGAGTCGCCTGTCAGCGCAGTGAAGCATCACATTACAGACTAAAGCCAGATGATAGTGGGTGTTCTGCCCGGTGTGAAGGAGGTGTAACACTCATGCCAGCATAGTTTATACTTTGACAAGCAAACCTAAGATTCATCCTTTAATGCTAGAGGTTTTTTCCGTTTTTAATGAAAAGGACTGTGATGAGAACTAAAATTATGTTTTCTGGGACAACTAATCCAGCTGTTGTTGCTGTGGTGAAAACCTCTTCATAACCCACGAAGAGCAAAACAGAGCTGCTACTGTTAAGGACAGTGGAGCCTGTTGAAGACTGAAGATTCATTTTATTTTGTGCAGTCAATCTGTACATATCACAGCCAGCTTACTATTCTTGAGGAGTCATTTCCAGCCTGTGAGCCCGTGTTAGAAACTGTGTTCATGCGGCGTGACTGACGGGGCCATATGCCAAATCACAGTTACCGCAACAGTTGTTATGTCCATAGGAAAATGTCTACAGGCACAACGACCTTCTCCAGTGTGAAAGACTGACGCAATTTCTCCTCATTCAGTGCCATTGAGTGTAGCCAGAGAATATAAATCTATAGGTTTAAATATATATGAACATAATTCATAATAAAAATAAGGCTTGTTTCAGAGCTGCTGTCTGTTTTGACAGCAGCTCTGACTCTTCATCGTCCTGTCTCTCTCTCTGGCTCAGAGAGCCTGCCTGTCACAGCAGCTGGACTGGTGATGCTCGCAGGTCGTTACGGCTCGTAGACCTCTTGGTGGGAAGCCCTGGCCCTAATATCACGCTCCACAACACTCTCAATACCCCGCAGCTTTCTGGAGAGCTTCCCCTCGTCCTCGGTGCTCACACAGCCCCACTATACATGTGTTCCTCATGCTCACTCAGTAGCGATCAGTGTCAGCGCTGTGAAACACGCATCAGAGTGAAATCTGAATACTCTCACGCCTCTGACGCGTGTGCATCCAGGTTTTTCTTGTGACAGATTCTCTGTGAAGCGCGAGGCTCGAATTTTCTACCCCAGTGTTTTTCCTCTGATACCTCACCTTCTGTTGCTCCTGCTTCTGTTTCCCACAAGCTGCCAAACTTTCTTCTATTGCTCTTCTACCCCTTTCTCTCTATTAAGTTCTCTCCTCCCTCTCCTTTTTATTCCATTATGTCGGTCCACTGGCCGTCCGGGGTGCTCTCTGTCTCCCGGTGGTCGGTGCTTCATTCTGATTTGTGGATCTGGATCATCGACTCCACCCGAGGATTACCAGCCTCTTCTCTCCCTTTTTCCCCAGTCAGCATGCTCTCATTCTTATGCCATATCTATGTATTTGCATGTCTGCTGCCTCTTCAGGGTTGTGTTGCCTGTCCAGCATCCAGCTCTCCCTGGTTGAGTAGAGATTGTGGTGCCTTTTTGGCTTTAGCTGAAGTTGCTGAATGTCCTCCTGGATCTATATTCTTACCATATGTAATGCAACCTAAATGTACTGTTTAGTGTGTGATTCTTCACTGATCTATCCTGCACACACAATGTCTACTGTCTGTCCGTCCTGGCAGAGGGATCACTCGTCTCTTGCTCTTCCTGACGAGGTTTATCCTTTGCCTCCCTGCCTTTTCTGAGGTATTTATACCTCATCTGTATCGAGGGTCGAAGGACTGAGGGTGTTGTTTTCTGCACAGATCGCAATGCCTCCCGAGGCAGATTGCGATTCGCGATTCTCTGTAAATAAAATTGACTTGACTCGGCTGCCTAGGTGTCCTTAAACACGGCGCTCCAAGTGTAATCTATGTGCGGAAACCACTGCCACGCTCGAGCTCCTCTTGCTCGAAGCACAAAGTACTTGGTCCCTTCAGAAATCACGTTACGGCTAATTGAACACAGTTATAATTACAGGAGAATTTCTCAGTCTGTTTCAATTTAGTACAATCCATTTGCCGCCTCCGTCGTATCTGCTCTCGTCTTTCCGGTGGAACTGGTGACTGCAGCGGTGGACATCGAACGTGTGCAGTGGCTTGGAATATTCCAAAAGCAGGTAAATACTGCTTTATGACCTCTCCCTCTTGCCTTCTCTCCCTCTCGTTTGCGTAAACACCAGTGAACCACCCGTCACTTAAGAATCGAGAGATCTTTTTCTTTCAGCAGAGATGAGATTTTACAGTAAATCTCAGCTGAAATCCTTCGGAGGAATGGGAGGATGGTGCAGTATGTCAAGGTTGCTTCAATTTCACGCACACTCCTTTCTGCTTGTAACTGAGGGAAACATTTATACAGCAGTGTTCTTAGATCAGCGCAGTTCACCAAAGTTACAAACATGCAAACAAACTTTTCTCAAACGCTGCCGACAAAGCCACAAACGTGTCGGAAAAGGCAGCGATTTCATACCGGTAAAATGTTCAGAGGTTAAAAACATTCTAATATACTTCGCCCACCTGAATCCCACAGTGAATGCCGTTTTTTGTCTAACTTTCAGGCACTTGGCATTCTCATGGGTGGCAAATCTTTGTGGTCACAGAAGGTGATGAATGAAAAGAAACCACTTCCACCAGAGGCTGGGCTCAACAACAGCAACACAGCCTCTTCATCTCCGCCCTGAAACACTTCTTATTTTATTTGCTTCCCAATCTTCTCCTCCGTGGAGAAGATTAGATAAGACTTGAGCTGTTGGTGGGATGTGGCCCGGCAGCAGCCACCTCTCAGCCGGCTGGGGCCCTCCTTATCGTCCCCTCGGGTCAGCCGGTGATGTGCAGGCCTGCGCTGCAGCTCACAAACGAGCAGAATCCTGCTGAGCCAATGTCATCTGTGGGTCCTGATCAAACCCTGTCATCCTCCATCTGCTCAGGATGCGAGACCTATATTTATCCTCCCTGGAAATGTCTATCTGGACATCTGTCTTTTCTGTCAGCTTGTGTGTGTGTGTGTGTGTGTGTGTGTGTGTGTGTGTGTATTTATCCACCTGAATCTCTGTCTTTTCTCTCCTTTCTCACAATTTACACTTCCACCTGACGCCAGTTCTTACATTGCTTCGAGGGCTGAGAACAAACTTTACATTATAAATTGATTCCGAAGAAACAGAAAGGCACATTTTAGGCAAACTCATATATTTAGGTTCAATAAGAAGATTGATCCCACTCTTATGTTTGCATGTTTGAAAACATGAAGCAATATCCAGATGCTAGTCAGCCTGGCTTAGCATAAAGACTGATAACAGAGGGAAGCATAAAATATAGCAAAAATAATTAGCAAATTGTGTAATGCTAAAATGCTACTGACCTGTCACTTCACCGGCTTTGCTTTTTTGCACACAGTATTCCAGCTTTGTAGTAGGTGGTGGTACTACACCTTAACACCAGTTGCCAACAGTCATACACAAACAAAAGGAGAAAGGTGCAGTAACAGTTAACTGTTAGCTGGCTGGTGTGTGGCACGGTGGATACGACAGTCCTTTATGGTTACAGACTCTCTCTCTCCAACTCACTACACAACATACACTGTTATTCAGTTGACAGAAAACAGACAAAACACTGTGATGAGCTGGCGACTCGTCCAGAGAGTACCCTGTCCTCGCCCAGGGACAGCTGGGACCGGCTCCAGCACACCCCCGCACACCACCCTGTGAAAGGGATAAATCGGTTACAGACAATGGATGGATGGACAGACAAAACACATGATGAATAAAGCAAAGATGAATCTGAGAAAATTAAAATGAAACATATTTGTTTATAGTTGTTGGGGTGCCTTTTAGCACAGTTGGTAGAGAGGAAGTGTCGTGTACAGAGGCTTTGTCCTTACTGGGCGGGCCCTGGTTAGAGTTCTGGCCTGGGCGCCCTTTCCTTTGCAGGGCTGGCAATAGCTCAGTCCACAGGGACTTAGGGACTGAAGTCCCACTTGGACTAAATGAAGTTTGGCGTGGACTAATAGTTGGGTGCTGTAGCATGTGTGGCAGCCCCTTCACTCATCTCCTCTATACGCTGTGTGTGTGTGTGTGTGTGTGTCTACTTTATGTACCTTTAAATTTTATAGTTATGAATAAAAATGACACCAGAAATAAACAACTTTGCTGATTTCTTGTGTCTCCACAATGCAAATCAAGTAACTGTTGTTGTTACTGCAACAGCACAAACATTTGGTGTGTAAGCTTCGTCGTTGACATCTACTCAACCGAACATCCTGGTTCAGCTACTAGTTTGGGGTAAACTCAAGCTGTCATTTTCTTTGATTAACAGGTAAATTAGGTCTCAAAAGTCTCATTAGTTAAAGCTTATAATCTATGACAGCATCAAACATACATTTTAGATAGATTAGATGTACATGTCCTAAAAGTCTTACTCTGGTCTGTTTAACTGTGTTTCCTCCAATCAGGTTATGGCTCGTGGGGCTAATGTGGTGCTGCAAACAAATGAAACATTCTCCAGCAACTTTTCTTTGAATCATATCTCCCTGTAAATTGAGAGCAAATTAAACGGAGGCAGATGAAAGCAGAAGGCTGTCACTGATCGGAGACACCTTGATACCAACATTCGATTAATGTAGAACTGTTCTTCTGTTCCTTCTGACTCAGGCAGGAGTCTTCCACCAACATGCAGTGCAGACTCTGATTCATTTCTTTTTTTATTACAATCTTGTAATTAAGTAGGTGAAATGAAATGCTTTTTTTAGATATGATGAGAAACATTATTCCCCCTCAGATTATTAATGGATAAAAAAAAAAGAAGACAAAATGACAGTGCCGGAAACTCACCAGCGACTTCGAAGCCTGGACCAGTGAAGCACCCGTGTGGATATCATCTTGCTGTGGTTAAATGGATGTTATGCCTCTCTGATTCCGAAGAGACATCTTGCATACAGTAATTACTGTAGTATAAGGCAAGCACTTAAATATGTAATTAATACCAGCTAAATGGAGGGAAACTGCTGTCTGCAGGAATCCCCATAGAGCTGAATCCCTAATATCTGCACCATTAACTGTCTCTGGAGGAGAGTAAAAGATCCAGATTTAACTGTCCAAATTAAAAACACCACTCACTTCACACCGAGCCCAGTCGAAGAGCTGTAGTCACTGCTCGTTATTTGGGATTTTTCACAAACAGCTATTTGGTCGTTTACTGTCAACCCAATCGGGGGAATTGATGTTGTCGATGAGTGCTTGTGCAAACAACAGATTCATATTTTGTCCAGACACACAGAACAGGATGACGTTACCTATGTGCAACAATCCAAGCCATTACAACGAGCAACTTGCAAATGTCCAGATGAAAAACAAGCTCAATCGGTATCAGTTCAAAGGGACAGATGTTCCCTGTGAGCTAGTGATTGCTAAGGTGCTGATTTAAGGTGTTATGGATTAAACTGTTGAAAGTGGAGTTGCCCTGTGTTCTTTAAAGGCCTCTGGTTTGTTCGGTTTTGTAGGACAGCTGCATCTTCCTTTGAAGGTGATTGTTTTTTGTTGAATTTACTTTTATTTGATACTATTTTTCAACGTTTTCAGGCCTCTGTTCAAGCCCATGGATTTGTTCAATACGCTTCCTTGACAGTCATATAAACTTTGCAGCATTTACTTGATATTGACTAAAGGTCTGGGTTGGGATGAGGGATTGATGAATGGTGATGAATTGTGATTAATTTACAGCTACAGGATTTTGCAAGTTCACATGAATTTAAAAGAAGTCTCATATACATAAAAAAAAACATTTCTTTGAGAAAATCCCTGGCATGTACTGGGAAAAGTTCTGGATCTTGGGTGAGTTGGCATGGAAGGACCCGTTCTGGTTTGGCTGAACATACCTGATTTAGTTACCACCATCATGGCTGGAGATGTCAGAACTTCCCGTCAAATATACATCAGTTTTTTTGTGCCACAAGCACGTCTGGAAATTGTTCTGAGGTCATTCAGTGGTGTCATGCTGAAACGCTGCTGAAACGCTGCTGTCCCACGTCAGAAGTACCCCACGGTATCACACTTGAATAATAAAACGTAGTCTCAGGTCACCGGCTTGGTGGCCTCCTTGTCTGTATCTCCAGCACCATCACTTTCACACAGATGGCGCACGATTCCCAGACTGAAAGCGCAGTGTGAGTGGGGCTGGTGTTTGCCATGATATTAGTCAGACATGCAGAGTTTGGGCAGCAGGCCGTAAATAAACCAAAAAAATCTGTCTTACACTCAGCCTCAGGTAGCTTGTTACCTGGTCCAAAACAGTGGGCTTTACTTTGAAATAATGAATCCTGAATAAATAATAAATGAATCCATAATAAATAAAGCTGAGGAGAAATTCAGAAAAGGGATAGCGTTTGTGGAGGATGAACAAATCAAATTAAGAAAGGTGTTGCTTGTAAACCTGCAATATTAGAATGTTTTGCAGATGAGCCAGAGGAAACATGAATACTGATATCAGTTTTAGAGAGTGTTGTTTTCTCTTCTCTTGTCTGACCTTGCTTTATAAATCTAGTCTCACAAGTAACACCTTGAGGCTGTGTTTGTTTTCATTACACAGGTGACTGGGCAGAGACGTGAAGCTGCTCGCAGCCTACTGACAAAACCTTCACAGCCCAGAATATTTTCACAATGGCCCAGTGTCAGCGCACACTTGTATTATCGGACATCAATAATATAATGATAATGAATAATAACTGATCGCCTATAGAAAGAAAACTGAGCATTGAGTGTTGAACTGGACACCTGTATGTGAAAAGTGAATCTCTCGCTGCTGCCCACTAGACCACCAGCCCCATGTGTCCCTGAACAGGAATAAGTAGGTTTGGAAAACGAATGAATAATAGAACTAAGGGATGCAGAGGTTCATCCACGAGCATGTGGCATTGGAGACACTGAATATTTTTTCCAGCCGAATGTCCTGCCAAAAGCCCAAGAATCCAGCAGCAGATGTTCTGAATCAGAAGTCAGAGGAAGAGCGCGTTGATCACTTGGCCGGCTCCATTTGGTATGCAAAGTAATAAGAGCATGTGGAGGAGAAAAAAAAAAGAAATAAAAAAAAGAAAAAAATGGGGACAGGAGATTGTAGAGTGGCTCGGAAACAGCTGCAGAGCAAAATGATTCATTTCATTTATAAGCTAATTAAAGCATGGTATCAGGAGTGGTGGCTGGATAGGCCACTGCCCTGTTAAACACAGTTTCCTCCTTTATCCCCTGACCCCGCCAAATTGTGTGCAACCATTTAAAAAAGTGTGTATTATTGGATCATTTAAGATAAGTTTTTATACAGGGAAGGTTTGCTGAGCACACATGCTCACAAGCATCTTTTTTTTTTCTGCAGAAAGTTACATACAATTACACCTGGGAGCAGTCCAGCTCTGCCACCCGCTCTCACTGTTTGCCCCGGAGCAAGTCCAATTATGATGATAGGCACGGTCACCATTATAAGCTCCGATATGAAATTTCATCATCTCATATCGGCTGAACTCGACCATAAAGGACACTGGGGTGAAATAACCTCAATTTCCTATCAATATTCAGGCAGTGAGGCAACTGACACACGACTGCAGAAAATCCCAGAGTTAAATGTGCTGTGCTCAAATGTTCCGCTATGGATATTCCTTTCCAGCTAATTTGATCAAAAATATGTTTCAAAAATTCACTGAGTGTAAAAACCTGTGTGAAATGTAAATGAGCCAGCTAAGACTATACACACCCTCACACTGGAGATAAGAGTGATAATTGAGGTTGATGTGAACTGTATGCATCAGCACAGAGCCTCTGGTGTGTCTGCATTCTAAGACCCAAACTCTACCCCCACTTTCTGACTTTCATGATGTACAGCAGTTACACTGATGTCTTATGGAGACACATCCACAGGCCTGTCAGATGGACTTCCTTTTTTTTTCTACTCCTTCACGGCTTTTTTAAGGCTGGTATTTAACATTACTTGGTCTGGAATGGTCTTTTTCTATTTTTCATACAATTGCACTGTCAATATTTACTTTGATTTGGTCAAGTTTGCATTAGTTTACTACAACCACTTGGAGTGACAGAAGTTAAATGTTGAAAAAATGTATTCATTACTATTAGCCAGAAATGTCAACCCTCTTTTCCTAACTATTGGCTAACTAGGCTATTTCGGCTATTATTCAGTGCTTTTAGCTAACAATTTTCATCATTTACTTATAGCTAGCCATCTGTCATTATGTATCAATTACTTTTAGCCAGTTATTTGAGTGTTTTCCATTACTTTTAGCTTATTATTTCAAACATTTATTAATAACTTTTAGTCAACAATTTAAATGATTTAGTCAGTACTTTGAGCTACCAAGTTAAACCTATTCATTCATTGCCTTTGGAAAGTAAGGTTTATTTCAACCATTAGCCTACATTTAGATAAACATTTTCACCATTTATTCATTACCTTCAGCTAGCTATTTTAATCATTCATTGATACCTTTTAGCTAGCAGTTTCAACCAGTTGTCTGTTACTTTTAGCTACCCTGCACTGGCAGTTGGCAGCAGTAAAACACGCGATAACCAACTGTGACACCACCCATTGGTTTCTGGGCCATTTTGAAACTTCGAATTTTGCATTATAGCCCTCGCCATCTTGTTTTAGTTTTGGAGCCAGCAATGACCATATTTGGTTGGAGGGTGGTGCTTGGGAGGATTTGCATAGCTACGCCTCCATCCTGATTGGATATGACCGAACACCGGAGGACAAGCCATGGTAGCCATTGTAAATCACAAGATAGCTAAACCCTAAACCATACACTGCTTTATTGTCTATTTCACTCAAAATCAGGTTGCACTGAAGACAACTTGAAACTAGAGACAGAGACCAGGAAACTGTTAAGTAAAGACTAAATCAAGATAGAAAGCTTACATGAAAGCTTACATACAACTGGACTTATTTTAGCAACTAGTGGAGTCGCCCCCTGCTGGACATTACAAAGAATTCAGGATGCACTTTCACATTTGATTCACTTTCTGGATCCAGAAGCTCTGTCCACTATCATTCTGTCTAGGCAATAGAAGTACACCCTGGGATACAAGCCTGCTTTGCTTGGGAATCCCTCCAAGTATACAAGTAACGTGCCGAAATTCACTCCAGATCCATTTAAAAGCTGCTTTCTTGTTGTGTAATTCACAGAAAAGGCACCTCCGTACTCATCTCATCTATTGAAAAGATGTTACGAGGCGAGCTGATGAAATGGGAAAAGAAGCGCTGAAAGGAAAACCAACAACAGTAATGTGAACAATCCAAGAGATGCCCAGTGGGGGGAGCTGGCATTACTGGACTCACTGATCTGACTTCTAGTGCTAGCTCTGACTGGATTAAAGCTTGACAAGCAACAGAGAGAAAGCAGCATTGTGTTGATGGAGGACTTCTCAATGTGTTTGTTTGTGTGTGTGTGTGTATGTGTGTGTGTGTGTGTGAGGGTATGAGGGAGACCGTGTGCGAGCCTGCATCTGTTTATGTATTAATGTGCAGTAGGATTTCAATTTCAAAGCGAAGCTGATGTCTGGATAAATGATGCAGTTACTTTTCACTGACTCCATTGAGGCTCATTTGCACTATATGCTAACTAGGGCTAACAGCAGGTGAGAAAGGAATGAATGCCAGCAGTAGATTCTATCTGACACAAACACTTAACTCTCTCCCATGTAGATCTGGAGTGTAAAAGACTGTATTTGAGCTCTGTAAAAGAATACATAATTATAAATCAAGTTGCACTGATACCACCATTTCTCTTACTGGTGTTGTGTTTGGCTGCAGCAGAGCTTAATAATAAGAAAAATAATGAAAAAAAAGACCCCACTGTCAAAGTAAGCAAGTAGTTATTGAACATAGTGGAGAACTCAGTCAGTGGGAGGCCAGATATTTCCCTCCGGAGCTGGTGGAGACCCAAAATGAGCAAACAAGAGTGAATACTGGACTTAGATTGTCATTTGGAGAAAAGCTCCAAAGCCAATGTCGCACTGGGTCTGTGTGGAGCCTTTTGCTAAAATGTTCACCATGACAGTGTTTTTGTCAGTGTTGTGTTTCTGCTCATTGTGCTGCCTTCAAGTGTCCAAAACTCCTTTCTAAACTAATTTTAACTACTGTTGCTCTCCGTCTCCGTTAGCGGGGAGGAGAGAGGCACTTAGAGGAAGTGAATAAAATCACATCTGCAACTAGAGCTGGCATGGAAAACCTCCCATGAGTCCTGCACAAAGGTAAGGTTTGTATAGTCGACCATGAGAGACAGGGACAATCACATTTTCACGTCACGATACAAACCACACATGTATGACCAGTAAAAAAGTCATGTAAATTGCTACAAATTGTTACATGGAACTCCTTTAATTCACAAGTGAGGAATGAAGTTATCATGTGTTTATTTTTCTTCTTTATTTGCTTAACTGTAGAGCACATTGTACTTTGCGTGGAACTCTGAAAAAAGTTCCTGAATACTCCTCAATTCCATGATTACTGCTCTCTGGCCCACCCGACCGCTGACCTCTAAGCCCGAGCAGAAAAAGTTTCTATTGTGAAAGTTGACAAATTATCCGCATCTTGATTCAACCCTCTAAATTATGTGGGACGGAATCCACTTGAGATTTTGCACTTGCTTTAATAGTGCATAAGAGAAAGTAGTTATTTTAGTCAGCAGCAGCACCTCTCTTCCTTTCTGCATTTTTCACTGGGGCTTATTACTAAGCCAGGAAGCCTTCACTTCTCTGCCTTTGCTCACTGAGGTTTGACTCTCCCCCCAGAGCAGCTCTGCCTCATATTGTTAGCATTACTAAAACTCACTTTTGCTGCACAGAAACCTGATCAAATGTGTTGATGCAGACAGACAAATCTGATATGACCCCAGCCCTACTCACTGTCTGTGCACCTTCAGATCAGGCTGCAGCATTGGGCCTACAGGGGAGGGAACCAGGCTAGCTTTAAAATGGTTTTTTTTTATCTTTGTTTTTTGCAAATCATTGAATAACTTTTCTTGAAACTATACCGTATTTATTCCTTTTAACTCTGGTCTTTGTGCAGTTTCCTTTTGAGTTTGCTTTCAAAAGTGCATGAAATGGAATTCATGCAGGGCATATTCATTATGAAACAGCTCGAAGTAACAATAAGTACAACTATGATAAAACATGTTTGGATTCAAAGCTGAATGAGGGCCATTTTCATGGTAATACTTAAAAGACGCCTCTAAGAGCAGACGAGTCAGCCGGCTGAGAGGAGCCGATGCATTTTCACAATGTGTGAGAAATTACTTTTGTCACACCTCCTCCGCAGAATGGTTTCACATTCTGCGTGATTGTAAGGCAATTTCATCAGATCTTTTCAGATATGGCAACAAACAATCAAGAGGACAAACAGCATCAATCCAATTTTCAATTTTGCTTTTCATGGAGGGAGAAAGCGCTGATGGCGGAATTATGTTCCTGTAGACGGCGCAATGTCCTGTTGAGATCGGGAGATGCTCTTTGAATTTTCAGAAGCGTTTTCACTAACTCTGTTAGTAGGAAGAGGAGGAACAAAGTCAGTCAGAGAAGAGGGATAAAGACACGGAGCAAGAGCCAGAGACAACATTAATGACTACTCAGCTCTGGCATTCTGTCGGTTTACCATTTATCTTTTATTTATTTTAATTCACCGGGGGGTGATTCAGATATGCAGTGTTTTCGTCAAAAAAATCTTCTACAATAATTAAGCCTCTCAAGATGATGTATAGTCTGCACCAGTTTGAATACGTAGCTGGTAAGATCTCAGATAAGATGCAAAGTATGTGAGGAGAACAACTCAGCCCTCCTGTTGTGATGTTATCAAAGGGCCACGTAGTGTGAAGGCAGAATTGCTCTATGGTTCTGATTGTTACTTTCTTTGCTAATGTACTCGACAGGTGAGGCCAGACAGCAGCTCTAATAACTGAGTTGTTCAGTGAGTGTTGGCTGTCAGCAGGTAGGCACAGAAAAGTAACATTAGGTGGTTTGGCTTTGGAATTCATTTGCCTCCTTTTGTTGGTCTGTTCTGTATTCTTTGTCTACATTCTGTTAATATGTGAAGTTGTTATTGCCTCCGTGGAGTTGGTTATGTTTTCACCTGTGTCCATTTGTTGGTTTGTTTGTCAGCGGAATTACACAAAAAAATGTACTAAATGTGTTCCCACAAAACTTAGATGGAGGGTGGCTCTCTGACCAGAACAAACTTCTTTCACTTTTGGGATGGATCTGGGTGGGGGGAAGGGGGGGAGGGGGGGGGCATCAGGCGTATTAAGGGGAGTTTTTGGACTTGGCGGTCTTACGTGCTATACTGAGTGCCATTCCAGTTACTTGGATTTTCTGTTTGTTTCACTTCTGTGCTCATATTTGTTTTACAATTGTTATCCTATTGCAGAAAGAAAACTCTAGTAAAAGGTTGTTATGTGAGTACGATGATGGAACCTCGGTAGAGGCCAAATCACAGTGGCGTCCCGCTGATGGATAGAAAAGCAACAGTTGTCTGTTACTGTGGATATATACGGCAAAAATGGCAAACTTGTTTGTTTCTGTTGTCGTGTTCAACCATAATTGTAAAGTCTGAAGACAGACCGGAGCACTTTCATAGTGTTGCTTTGCCACCTCAGTGTCAGTTGGACTAACTGGTTAACTCTAACCCTCTTATTCCTTTGTTATTTCCTAGCTGCATCTGTACTGTAACCAGTTGGATAAGGGCAAAGTAATATAAATAATTAAATCAAATAAAAAGTAAAGAAATATAGCATTACAGACT
This sequence comes from Acanthopagrus latus, assembly GCF_904848185.1. Taxonomy (NCBI): domain Eukaryota; kingdom Metazoa; phylum Chordata; class Actinopteri; order Spariformes; family Sparidae; genus Acanthopagrus; species Acanthopagrus latus. The sequence continues at coordinate 24,953,426 of NC_051049.1, forward strand.
CCCTTCCATTTAGCTTACTCGAACAATGTTTTAGTTTTTGCTACACAGTCATGGACGAAAGTCCCCCCTGGAACTTTTCCAGAAATGCACCATTTCTCTCAGAAAAGTGTTGCTATTACAAATGTTTTGGTATACACATGTTTATTTCCTTTAAGTGCACCGGGACAACACAAAAACGCAGAGTAAAAAGCCAAATTTGACATGATTTTACACAAAACTCAAAAATTGGGCCAGACAAAATAAAATCATTGGTTCCACGGGTGCCAATACTTTCGTCCACGACTGTATGTGTGTGCTCATCTTCTACCTTTGTCTGTTATTATTAGACAGCAGATATTGCTATAACATAGTCCACTGATCCCTTTATGTGCTTCCAGTTAATGTAGCACTTAAGGGATTGTTGTGGTGTGTGTGTGTGTGTGTGTGTGTGTGTGTGTGTATAAACCCCTGTCACTCCTGCCGCACCCGTTCTCACCACAGTGCTTCTTCTCGTGTCATTAGCCAGATTTCCATCCACATGTAGCACAAAATATGAAAACATTTCCAGTGCAGCTGCCAAAGACAGTGCAGGTCTGTGTTGTTTTGGAACTTGAGCTCATCTAGAACAGTTGGTGGCGCTAATTCTCCAGTCAGGTGTTGTTAATGAACACCACTCAAACCTCAACCTTAGGGGGAAAATGTGATGAGAATATGTCATTGGTGACTTCTTGCCATTACTCTGATAAACGTTTCAGTCTCTTTGTCTCTCCACACAGACCTGATCTTTCTGTCTGCCACTTGTTTTGTCTCTTCGGTGGATGTTTATGTCACCTGTTTCATGTACACATGGGTGTTGCAGCTGTTATATGAGACTGGGACGCTGTGCCTATGCTCTGGTTAGGTTTAGGCACAAAAAAACAAAAAATGTATTATTAAAAAACTTGTTTTGCACACCACAATCACAGCTGGAAATGTCCAGACTTCCTGTTGAAGTAAAAATATTAGGTAATAATCACTTGCTCTGTTACAAAGTATCTGTGCCACAAACCTATTATGACATTATGCAGCTCATCTGATGGACTCGCTCACACGCAGCCCTCAGACGCACTCATGAATTCAAGGATTCTGCTTTTCATGAAAGGTTGCAGGTGGTTGTTGTATTGGTGCCTTATGTCATGATATGTTGCTCTTAATATTTATTTGTTCAGTGTTGTTTAACCTCGGTTTCCATCACTCTTTATTTTCACCTTCTTTGTCTCCTCCATCAGTGGGTTTCATTTTCTTTCACAGTATAGATTTTCCACAGTTCTTCTAATTGTTTCACTGTTACCCGGGGATAAAGTGACCTCTTTAGGTTGTACAATGGCAGATGAGCTTTCCTTTGTGCTGTGATTTGACCTTCACTTTTCTAGGAAGAATACAACCAAGTGGCGGACCGAACAGTTATCTCCTGTTTTATTTTGAAGTTCTCCCCTGGTGTCATGTTTATCTTTTCACTTCCTCCTTTTGTCTTTTCCCCACCTTTTTCTTTCTGCTCACCTGTGTTTCATTTGGTAACTGGTCCCTGTTTATTCAAGCCTGTGTTTTTCTCTGCCTCTTTGTTAGTTTGTCTGTTTCCCCCACGAGCTCCTGTTATTTTGTCTTGCCTCCTGTGTTCATAGAGCTTTTTTGGTTTGCACTTTTATTTAGTGTTTGTATTATTTGTTCTTCTTTAGTTCTCTGATTTGCCCCACCTGCCTCTTGTGCTTTTGTTGCCTTTTGTTACCAGTTTTTTCATGCTTTACAGCTCAATTTTAATCAAGCCCACTTTTTATTCTTTGCCCTTCCTGTCTCCCGAGTGTCTTGCATTTGGGTCCTCGCTATTTTTGGCTACACGTGACAGTGGAGTCATTCTCCTACAGCCGTTACACTGTGCAATCAGTATTTACTTCAGAATTATACATTGAAGCAAAAAATATGCCTTTTGCCAGTTTGAATAAACAATAAGTGGTTAATAAGACATCAAATCAATTTCTGTAGGCGAGTTGCTTTCTTTTTTTTTTTGTCAACAAATATGTGATCTGGGCCTGAACAACCCCTCTGGATGAAGTAAAAAAAAGTACCCATAGTTTTTCTCATGCAAGTAGCCAGATTAAAGTATCAAACTGGCTGTTAAAAGACACCAGAAAACAGTAAATGACATATAATATTTCTAGGGAGGATTTTCTTTCACTGCTTCTTTCACCTCTCCATTTACATCATGATTCATTCACTGCAATTTGTCACATGTGTCTTTAACAATACACCAACTTTTATGCCTCAGCCAAGTATGCAAATGTATTTGCGCTGATTAAAGTCTTGTGTTTTTGTTTTTTACATTTCCATACAGCTGTTCTTATGCGAAAACTGAATATACACAAAAAACAGGCAGATGGAAGCACACTGGATGTTTGTCACCGTCCCTCCTTCACTGTACACCACCATGTGCCTCCTCTCATTTCTGCTGCCAGCTATCATTCCTTACTGTGCACGCTTTGTTGAATACGATCATGCAGCAGCTTCATCAGCGCTGGCAGTACACTGTATCAGTGGGGAAATGAAGCGGGCTCTGTGCTGCTCATTCTGGCTCACCGCTGAGGTCTTGTTAGTGCTCATTTGTGGGGTACAGTAGAGCAGGAAAATGGTGCCACGCAGAGTGGATTCATGCCAAAAATAAGCCTCTTTGCACCTGTTCGAACACACATATGTAAATCTCTGTACTTTCTTCACATTATGCAGATTTTTTAGGTGAGGTGAGACTGTGATGGATTCCCTTGTGCTTTATAGTGTAAACTCCACCATATTTCTGCGACACATAACACCATTTAAAAGGCATTTGATCATTCAGAATTGTACCTATCACTCACTATCAGCCTGGTGCTCTTGTGTTTAATACTCTGTGCCCACCAGAAAACAATTATATGAACTGATCATATGAATTTGGATTTTGGAAGTCTGTCCTGAACTAATATTCTTCATTATGTACATTGACACTGATCACCTTTGTCAAGGAGGTTATACTTTTGCCTGTGTCCATTTGAATTGTAGTTTGCCGGTTGGTTTGTTGGTTTGTATGAGGCAAAACCATTGAACTTATTCACCCCAGAATAGATCTCATTCACTTTTTGTGTGGGAGGGCTCAAATGATTTATTCCCACTTTCGCTAATATTGCGTCTCAGGGTGTTTTGTAAAATTTTTAATTTCTTCGGGAATTATGCATGTATCATGATGGAAAAAATCAGACGTATTCCGGTGGCTGATGACATGGTGAAGCAGATATGGCTGGTTTATTGTTTTGAGTGATACAGGGCTATGGAGTTTGATATTTGTTATTAGGCTTGATTTAATTAAAGGGGACTTGGTGGAGGTATGCGCTCTACTGAATGCCATTCTAGTTGTTGGTATTTTCTTTAATGCAGCAGGAGATATTCCTGTGTCTTGTTATGCTGTTACCACATATCTAACTCTAATGAAGCAAAGAATCTCTATCTATATGTCTGTTTGTATGTTATTTGTATATTTTGTGAACCACTCATCCGATCTACTTCACACTTGGCAGGTGTTTTGTTGAGACCCCGCTTTGTGCACCAGGAGGAAAGTGGCTTCATCACTCTGGCCTCATGTCTTTTTAGACTAAAGCTGGGCTCACACATGATCCCTCTCTCAATCTCATGGAGAAGCAGATGTAAACAAAGTAAGATTAGCATGGTGCCACACTTTGCTGTAGTAAAGTGTTGCATTGAGATAAAAACGAAAACTGAAGGTTAAACAAGTCTGGATGAGTAAGGAAATGTAGCCAACACAAGTTTAGCGGTGATAGCACACTCAGCTGCTCTGGGATGCCCCTCTCATTTCTTGTTGAGGGTACCGATGTGACCATCATCATTTTGAATTGTAAATATGAAACATGTTTGATAAGTTCGGGGAAATGATGAGTCTGTGAGCAGTTCAGGAAGCTTAAGGGTGCAGTATGTGAGAATTGGCTACCTGTCAAATTCATACTTAGAACAAATAGGGGGCTGCAAACCACTGTAATAACTGCTAACTGCTCCCAACTGTAGCTGCCCTTAGCTGGTTAGCAAAGTTAGCCATGCAGTTAGCAGCTCTGACTGAATGGTTGCTCTTTTTTCACAATTTGTTGATAGCTTTAGTTACTAAGCTAAACTTTCTACATATTGCCCCCCTTTAAGACTGAAGCTGTAAACCCCTCACACAATCTGTGCCAAACAGGCACTGCATTGGTATGTGGGAAAGAGGCCCATACATGCATTCACTATGATTTTGTCCCTTGAAGTGGAAAATCAATCTATTTTTTTGAATTGAGACCTCCTCTAAGAGGACCCTCATCAAAAGGGCGATGGCAGCCCGCAACACATGACCTTGATATGAAGCAGCATGCCATTGAGAGCCTGGATCAAAGGTTGTGTGGGTGAACACTCACAGGCCGCTGCCGTGGCTGCTGCTCCTGCTGATGACCTTCACAGGGAACAACAGAAGCCCCACTGCTGATTCTTCCTGATTTTAAGGTCAGGGGTAAATTTGGCTTTGTGTTGCCGGGGGTATTTGTGGATGACTGACATTTGTTGGTGTTCCTCTGACGTTTACAGTGCCTTTGTACAAGCTGTGTGTGACCCTGGGAGAAAAATGTAAATTCGATTGATTGATGAACGTCTTATTTTAAAATGCAAGTGCTCTCACTGGATATATGTCACACCTACCTACATAATTATAAAAGTGTTTAGGCACTTTCTGAAGCACATCCTAATTGACATCAGAATGACTGATGAGGTGTGTCAGACTAGAATATTCATTAATCTGAGCTCTTAATAAATATTCAGACTCTGTGGTGTGGACTGAGAGTTCAGAGGTGACAGATTCATCAGTTATCAAAAGGTGCCCTTTTTTGGCAGAGGTGTGTCTCAGCTGTAAAGTCTTTGGGCGAAATCCAGCCTTCACTCTCAGTGTCCTTCAGTCAGCTTCCTCGTCCGTCTTTAATCTGAATTTTTGATAAAGGCAGATGATTGGAGGAATATTATCTAAAAGAGCACGTCCACGGAAAAGCTGAGATGCAGGTTTTCTGCTCATGAAGATCATTTTTGGCAATTTTGTATGAAGGAATGTTTGTGCATTATGAACATAGTACCAGTATATTGTATTATTCCACTTGGTCCTCACAAAAATGAATTTTAGTTAGCTGGCACCATGTACAGTAACTTAAGTACATTGATAAGACTGATGGGTGAGGCTGTAACCTGTCAGTGCTGCGGTCTGACAAACGATGCAGAAGTATCTGCTGCCGCACCACCAGACTGCAGAGCGCCCTGTTTCCTCAGACTGACACTCCTCCATTCATCAAACTTTTCAGTGAGGAAACACATTTGAGTTTGGGACATTACATTTAACTAAATTCTTACAACGTTATTCAACATTCTCTTTATTGAGAGACCGTATATAAGACACAAATACTGAATGGGATCTTTAAGTGGGTCTCATGTTTCATGATGACGTTAGTTTAAAAATCTCAGTGGAAGTTAGTTGTGTTGAGTTTATCTGTGAATGGATTACAAAACAGACCTGTCAGACACAGTAGCCCAAGGGTCAGCAGCTAAATGTATCTGAGAGACACACAAAACATCCACAAATAGAAACTGAAGGACCACATAGAGACATAAAACATCCACAAATAGAAATAAAACCGCTATGAAGAGACACAAACTGCGCAGAGGAGAAACAAAAAGATGACAAAAGTGGTAAAACTACCACAAAGAGACATGAAATGACAACAAAAACATACAATGCATTTACATAAACACACAACTTTTACAAAAAAAAACCCCAAAACAAACAACTACAAAGAGAGACAACAGATTAAACGGAAGTAAGATGATTAGTAAAAGATCCCACAAACTGCTTCTTTTCTATTTCAGTCTTGCTGTGTCTGCTCCCGGGGGCCCATCAGAATCTGTCCGTGGTCCCACGCACGGAGAGAGAAACGCATTTCGCATTCAACTCCATTAAGAGTTAAACGCCAGCCACACGCTCTGTGTGCGTCCGGTCCTGGGACCCCCCTGCAGGAACTCCGAGAGTCTTCAGGACCTCGCTGAGGGAGGCGGTGCGCTCTGCTCGGACCCACTACAGTCTCGTAAAAGCCCTCCCCACTCGTTCCCCTCCATCACTTGACAGAGAGCGAGCGGTGCGAGAGCATCCTCCCCGCCGGGTACCGGACAGCCCCTCCACTCTGTGGCAGCAGGGCTACCGCAGCGCAGCGCACCGGAGCGGAGCGGAGCTGGAGGAGAGCGTCGAGCCGGAGTGGAGAGGAGAAGAGGAGGAGGACGGACGGACTGTCTCCCCTCCGACAGACGGGATTGTAATCTGCAGCATCCCGTCGCTTCAACATGCCTCTGGGGAGTAAAAGACTCGCTGGGATTACTGCGCTGGTCGCGTCGCTGCTGCTCGGCTCCTGCGGGACAGGTGGAGAAGGTGAGCGGCTCTGCGCGCTTTCTGGCGAGCGGGCTGATAGAGCGCTGCTTGGCTGAGAGGGAGCCTCATGGTTTACTGTCGTACTAAAAGACTAAATCACTGGCTGTATAAGGGAATGTGCTGAAGCTGCTGGGGTGGTTGGCTGTGTGAGAGACTTTTAAATGTCTGATGATAAATCAGCTCATTTCCAAAGAGAAAAGAAAAGTGTTTAGCGCTTTTTTTTGTACTGATATAATGTCTGTGGGCAGGATGGAAATTGGTCAGACATGATAAAGGAGACCATCATTAAGCTTGGAACACAATTGAAATATGCTTAAATTAATAACCAAGAGATTCAGATTCCACGGATTATTTTCTACTGATTATTCCAACAAGTATTTTCTCATTCATTGATTAATCGTGCAATCTATAAAATGCCAAGACAGCAAGAGAGAAAAACAGCTGGTTAGGATTTCACAAAGCTCAGCATGACACCTGTGAATGTCCTGTTTAGTCCGACCGAAGACATTCACTTAACAATGATGTCGATCACTGAAGAGAAGCTGCAATGTCAGGACATCTGTGCAAAGAATATGCTCCTTCCTAATTGAGCACGTTCCTCAAAAAGTCAAGAAATCTCACTTTCTTGTGGTATAAATGCATGAGGCAGCAGCTGGAAGCCAGTTTTGATGTGCTTCTGCGACCTGCTCCTCCAGATTTGAGGAGCTGTGTACTGTAGCTCATGCTGTTTATGCCGTGAATCAAACAGTTGGCCGGGTCTGATCAAACCACCGTGGATTCTCGTTGTTGAAAGGGAGCGAACAGCCTCCGGGGATTTACAGCTGTCAACTTTAAAGAGGGCGAATACCACAAGTTTCCTATTTTAATATGCGTGTTGTCTCATGAGAAGGGGAGACAGAGGGGGAGGAAGACGGCAGCCTGCCTGTGGAGATGTGAGCCAGCTGCACGGGAGGATGCTGCTGCCGCTGCTGTATCAGCTCCAGATTTATAGTCAGAAAGGATCATAAAGGGTTGTCAGGTAAAGTCAAGTGAACTGAAAGGGTCGCTTGCTTAAAAGTTTTGTGAGAAAGCTGATGTTAAAGAGTGAGAGAAAACCCAACACATGTGATGGATGGATGGATAGATGAACCGATTGATTTCATGCTGTTGTCGAGCGTGTGCTGTTGTTTTGCTCTCTGGAGGTTTTAATGAATAGTTCCAGTCCCCGCGCTGTTAAAGAAGTGGCTCAGTAGAATCTGACGATCCTTCTTCCTCACTGTAATTAGACTTTACTCCCTCAGTGTGACGCTGTAAGTGAGGGCAGCCTTATACATCACACCCCTGCACGCGCATCGACCCAGAAAGCACCAACGAGGCTGATGGATCAGGCCAAACGCAATTTTTAATCAGCTGGTTTAATTGAGAAGCAAAGAGCAAAGATGCAAAACAACTACAGAAGCAAAACAACTACAGAAAGATGCGACATCACTACAAAGAGACACGAAACAACTACAAACAGATAGAAAACGACTGCAAAGAGATGCAACACAACCACAAAGAGATGCAACATAATCACAAAGAAATGTCAAATGATTACAAAGAGACACTAAACAACTACAAACAGATAGAAAACGACTGCAAAGAGATGCAACACAACCACAAAGAGATGCAACATAATCACAAAGAAATGTCAAATGATTACAAAGAGACACTAAACAACTACAGATAGAAAACGACTGCAAAGAGATGCAACACAACCACAAAGAGATGCAAAAAGACTTTAAAGAGACACTAAGCAACTACAAACACACACAAAATGACTACAAAGAGATTCAACACAACTACTAGACACGTTAAACAACCACAAAGAAAAGCAAAGTGACTTAAAACGGACACTTAACAACTGTAAACACCACACAACATGTCTACAAAGAGACACAAAACTACAAAAAGATGCAACACGATCACAAAGACACTTTAAACAACCACAAAGAGATGCAAAATGACTACAAAGAGATGCAACACAACCACAAAGACGCATTAAACAACCACAAAGAGAAGCAATATGACTTAAAAGAGACACTTGACAACTTGACAACTGTAAACTGACACAAAATGACAACAACAAGATGGAAAACTAAAAATAGATGGAGTGCAACCACAAAGAGACATTCAATGATGACAAATAAATGCAAAATGTCTATAAAGAGACACTGCACAACTACAAACAGTTACAAAACGACTACAAAGAGATGCAACATAATCACAAAGACATGTCAAATGACTACAAAGAGACACTAAACAACTTCAGATACAAAGCAACCACAATAAAATGCAACACAACCACAAATACACATTGAACAACCACAAAAAGAAGCAAAATCACTACAAAGGGACACTAAATAACTACAAAGAGACACAAAACAACTACACAAAGATGCAAAATGACTAAAAAGAGGTGCAACTGAATCACAATGGAACATTAAATGAGCAAAAAGAAAAGCAAAATGACTACAACGAGGTGCCTGGTGGATCAGGAAGTTCTCACACACATTTTTATTCAGCTGGTTTAATTTGGATGGATGGATGGTTGAAGGATGATGGAGCTGGGTGTAGACATTGTGGTTTCTCAACTGTATTGATTGTTCTGGAAAACAACAAGCTGAAAACAAAGGGAAGTACTGAGGTATGGAGTGATTGACTCACTCATTGTCTGTGTTGGCTCAAACACAACAGTCTCTTCTGCAACAGACAATTCAGAAAACAAGGCTTTGTTTTAAAACAAAAAAAAGAAAAAAGAAATGTGCTTCACATGTTTTGCTCTGCAGCATACTGTATACCAGTCAGAGCCTCCATCATCCTCTTAATGACTTGTCTTCTGTCCAGCTTATGCTTCCTAAGGAAAGAAAAGGTTTCAGCTCAGTGTCGTATCATTCATTTTGTTTTGTACAAGGAGGACTGGAGGTTTCTGTCATTGTCACATCCATCATCCTCAGCCACACTCTGTCTTTGTCTGCTCATTCACTGCATCTCCCTCTCTCTTTCACACACACACACACACACACACACACACACACACACACACACACACACACACACACACACACACACACACACACACACACGTACTTAAGCTGCCGGTATCACTCAGTTACGAGTGGACACTCAAACAGCTCTGGGACCAGCTGTTGTCTGACAATTTCTGTAACTTTCAGAAAGCATCCAGTCAACGTTTCCAGCCACTTCAGATGTTTGGAGGTAAGAGAGCAAAAAGGATTGGAACTTCTCTCTCTCAAGCTCTCTTTTTAAATGACTTACAACAATTTGAATCCCTTTCCATGCAACACCATGATTACCTTTCAGGTGAGACTGTCTGAAAAAAATGTGCAACAGCTAAGGGGTACATGAAACCCGAATTGATTTGAAAAGATGTTATTTATCCACTTGATGCACGGTGGAACTCACGCACCCCATTTACACGAGGTGTGCGCTTATGCTTTTAGCGTAGCGGCTACAGTGATTTGAGCCGTAGGTGGATTTAAATAACCAAGGTCTGTTCAAATCAGTTTTGGATTGCTGGGAGACTTGAAGTCCCTTGAACTTGAGCTGTGCCTGACTTTCCAGTGGCACAGGGTTGAGTAGATAATGACTGAATTTGCATTTTTGGTTCAACTGCCCCTTTAAGTGAGGACGGGTCCGTCTACTCCATGGCTTCACTTTATTCAGACAGCAGGATGAAAAGCAGGGCATGGGAACTTGGTTCGGGTCTTGAGCCGTAGCATTTATTCAAAACAAAATAGCTGAAGCTTAGCCTTACACAGCGTGACTTATTCCTGGAGAAAGGAGCTTTTTTCAAGAAAACATCTTAGGAATACATTTCAAAAAATATTCCATGATGCTTAGGCCCAGCAGAGAGTAAGGACACCAGTCTTGCAATATACCGGCGGAAACCCCTTTCTGGTAAACACACTTTCTCCCGCCATTCAGCTGGTGAAAATAGTCTCTTATCCACACACTTTCCTCCTTTTTCTTTTTTATTTACCATTACAGAGAACACAATTTTGTCAAGATCTTGATTATTGCCCGGGTGGAAGCAGCAGGGTGACTTCAGGAGCCTTTCATGTCCCACATGGCTGAGACTGTGGGTTGGGTAGATTTGTTTGATTATTTAAGTGGCTGAAGGGGGGTGTTGCTGTTATTTTTCCAGACTCCCAGAAATTCATCTCCCCTAGTTCACAGCCAGACAGAGAATAAGTTGGAAAGAAATATGCCGGGAGAGGAGTTGATTTAAATTTGGTCCTAGCTCCCTGCTTCATATGCGAACAGCCCTGTCTCATCAGAATTTATTACTTTTCAATGAGCTGGTGGTTTGCATCGAGAGAACATAAACCTCTGAATAAAATCAATTTGGTGTGAATGTATGAGATATATTCTCTGCAAACCCTTCTGTCCTTTATGCTCCATGAGACTGTGCTGTCTTAGAGATCCACTGTAAGGAAAGAGCGAAGCAGTGGAGGATAAATCGCCCTTAGTTTTCTGCTTTAGTGTCAGTTATGAAAATCTGTTTAGTAAAAGTGGAGCCATGAAGAGGTTCTGATTAAGTCAAGGTTACAGCAGCAGTGCTGGTGGTGTGGGCCTGGGGCTGCCAGTCATGAATCTAGATTTATTAATCCAGGGACAAGTAGTTAAGCGATAAAAGTGACAGAGAACTGCAGTCCATCCATCTGCCTTTGTGACCTGTGGGATTTTGTGTTTGCCCAAGGCCGGCTCCCCGGTGGATGTCTGCCTCCCTAAAAACAGACCCATTCATCAAATGGCCCTGTCATTATATCAGATGACTTGTTATCGGTCCAAGAATCAGCACATTCTTCTAGGGTCACTACTCACTGTCAGTCTGTGAGGCAGGAGGAGAGTAGAAACTGTGGGCATCAGCCATTAGCAAATAAACAATTTGTACATACAAGTTACATAAAAATATTACTGACAGCTGATTTTCATTTATAACTTTACTGCCTTCTTTTCTTTTCTGTCACTCTCTCTGATTAACAATTAAGTCACATTTTCATGTTATATGCAGTGGAGGTGGACAGCAAGTACCTCAGAACCGTACTTGAGTACCTGAGCAAATGCATTTAGTTTCCAGCACTGCAGACAGATCCTGGACATTACATAACTTCCAAACTTTTATCAAATGTAATGAAAACTTCTGAACTCACTTGCACCACAAGCTCCATTCAGTTGGTGAGCAGCAGGTGAAGTTTGTTCAGTTTTTTCATGTAATTGTAGATGTTCAGATTTCACTTTTTTTGATCACTTTAATGACTTCAAACTCAATCTGCTGATGAATATCACAGGCTTTGATGAGAAGATCCAGAACACATTGTTGGGGTCATCAAACTGATTTTGAAAGTCAGGAGTTGCTAGTGACAGGCGTACTGGACCACTGTCGTTGTGTGGTTAACTTTATGAAATAGTTGTAGTTTTGTTTGGTTTATGCACCAACTACTGTGTGTGAAATTATGTTTCATATGTGAAGTCAGCGTTGACTTTTGCTTTCACATGGGACACAAACAGTGTCTGTTATATACCTAACACTACCTGACTTCCTCCTTTGCTCACGTCATAATTTGTTTGACCACTAGAATGAGAACTGAAATATGGATCGTAATAAGCTGCTTGCAATGATGTCCTACACAGCAGTGTACTTGGGGAGGATGGCCTGAGTTTAACGGATGACCAGACGACCAAAATCGCACAGGTGGTAACAGTGCAAGGCTGCGCCCTCGCCAAACAATTAAGAAACAGATTAAACAATTCAACAACAATTCAAGAAGACGTCTTAGTGCCTTGGGCTAGAAGAAAAAGAGAATAAGAGAAACTCGAGCAGGAGCTGGTAGAAGATGAACTGAGGAGTGAAAAAAAATAACTGAGAAGAAGTGGAGAAGTTCGGTTCAGTGCCCTGTGTGGACATTCATTGTAGCTGCCCTTCGTCTTGAAGCCACGCGGTGACACACCCAACTCCTTCTCTCATTTCACCCATCAGTGGTTTTTGTTTTTTTTCTTTTTGTGTGTGTGTGTGTGTCTGCGTGATGTCAGACTGACCCCCTCTGTTCTCACCTTCACACGGCTGCAGCTCTGTGGTGCACAGCAACGCAAGTTTCAGCAATAAAATCCTGTTCTTCTGTATCGCAATCTTACTTTCTTGCCAATGGGTTGACATTACTGTAACACGGTTTCTCAGCCTGATTACCTTTATCTTTGAAGACAACCCTGCGGTTGAGATGTGTTTTATTTGAAGACATTGTCATTTTCCCTATGACAATTATCGCAGTCAGTGAGCAGAGCTAAATTCATATAAAACTGTATCAGCAGAATGGCTGTTTCTTTTAGGTGTTTTCAATGTTAAATGGCCTGTCAGGAAGGAAATATTGTGTCTAATATTACAATAATGAGGTTGGCAGCCACATATTGATGACTCAACAAAGTAAACTATTTACAAACCACAGTGTATAAAAGTACATTGCAGAAAAGTTGGTAATATTCACATTTAATGGATGTTATGTGCCTGTAGTAGATCTACAGTTCATCAAACTGTCTACTCGCGCAGAAAAACACTCACATTTTTTTCTGTTTGTTTGTTCTTTTCCTTTTTTATCATACTGAGACAACAAACATGATGATGGTATATAACTTTGAAATGTGTACAGTGTATATTGGGAAAATATGACTTCTGACAACTGGCTCACTTGCAGAGAATGTGTTTTCTGAACAACAAGCCCTTTTATGTACAAGATCTGTTGACAATGTATCAACCGCAGTACCTCAAACGTTACATCAAATGAATGGAAATACATTTTTTGATTGGATTTCTCACAACTAACATCACAGAACTGAAATCACATTTACACATCCGTTTTTGAAGTAAAAAATAACGTCCACATTTTCTATAACATTTAAAGGCAACAAAAAAGGGTCTACTATTAGAATATTAGAAATGCAGCTTTAAGCTGGCGGAGGAGGCATGTCGGTGTTGATCGATGTCAGCTGGCAGGCCGAGCACCGGCAGGGGAACGAGCGACAAAGCAAACAAATGCTGTAGTCTTCATGTAAAGGGACAGACACAATGTTTTTTTGGGAATACATCGGCATCTTATTCACCAAAGTGACATTTAGAGGTAACTTTAGAGCTGTTTAATGCATTGCAGAGATATATAGAGATATGCATGCCTTAGCTGGCACAAAAACAAATAACAACAAAAACATTTTAAATGTATGTCCAGTTTATAACCACTTCCATTTTCTTTTCACAGGTTTGACTACATTTCTCAGTTATAATAACATTGCACTCTCCAAGTTTTATTGTGCATGCACGGTAGGACTAACATGACACTATTTCTGTCAGCAGTAAACCGCCGAAGAGAAGTGAAGAAGAAACTACAAGCTAATATGTGAGGACTTCCAAATTATTCAATCTCCCATAAGGAAAGTAAAGCCTATAAATGATAGACATAACAGGCAAAACTGCCACAAGAACACCCAAGTTTTACTGTACTAGCTAACTTTCTTTAAAAGATTCATTATCGTGCATGTATGTGTAGTGATGCATTACTACAAGCGTGCTGCTCATTTCCTATTTATGTCTGAGTACGTCTCAACCAATTAAACATCAAATTGTCATCAGAGTACATATAAATACAGTTACTGCTTAGCCTGCTGCTTTAACCTTCCTCCTTTCTGATCTAATAAAAGCCTTTCCTCTTTGCTGGCTTGAGGAGTGGAGTGGCACAGTGGGAGCAGGCCTTAAAGTGCCTCTTCAAATGGGTAGTAATTATAACCCTTAATCATGTACTGATGCTATTCTGACCTCCCTCTCTTTATGAGAAGAGCCTTATGTAATGACACCATACAGGAGGCTCAAGGCGAACCACCAGACACCATTAATTCAATCAAGGTTTTAAACCTGTCAAGTGTAGTCCAGTTATTATAGTTATCATAATCAGAGTGCAATTATACAATGACAGTTGGGGGGGGGCACTTTTTGTCCAGAGCTCAAAGGGAAGCCAGTACAGTGCTGACGTGTGCTTCAGAGAATGGTCTTACAATCCTTACACTATATTGTCTGCAGTTGGTAGATGACATCAAACCAAATCTATTACACCAGCTCACAGGGAAAGTAACACAGAAAAACTTTTGTAGTCAGGAGTCACCAACAAAGTATTCTGCTAGCAAGGCCATCGTCTCACTGTCCTGCTGTCTTCCTCCTGCCTGCTGACTTCCACTCTGATCTCCCTCTGCCTCCTTAATACGACAGCAAACACATGGAAAACTCACCATCATTCATACTGTCCCGCTTAGTACTTGGCTTTGTATTTGAGTTCTTCAGAGTAATGTCAATTAATTAAACATATATAATGTAAAATAAGTGATTGTATTAAGTGTTTTCATCACCTTCAATTCAGCATTCAGTAGATGCACCTTTGGCCTTAATCACAGCGCTGAGTCTGTGTGGATAGGTCTGAATCAGGCGAGCACATCTGGACACTGCAATTTGACTCTATTCTTCTTTGTAAAACTGCTGAAGCTCTGGCAGATTGCACGAGGATTGGGCTTGAACAGCCCTTTTCAACTCCAGCCACAAATTCACACATTCAAATCGGTTTGAGGTCTGGGCCTCGACTTGGCCAGTCCAGAACACTGACCTTCTCATCTTTAAACAATTTTGTGTAGCTTTTGCTGTAAGCTTCAGGTCATTGTCTTGCTGGAAAATAAATCTTTTTCAGTGATGGATTTGACTGAACTCCGGGGGAAGTTCAACACACAATTCACAATACAATGTTGTATGCATTGACTCCTCAGTATTAAAAATGTTCCCTGTTAAATGTATTTAATATATCAGTTGCTGCTTGATTTCTGCAAAATGAGTACCCTTACTTAAAAACGTCATACTACTAACTCAATACTACTACTTCTATATCTTAACGTAAGTAGGATTTTAAATGCAGGACCTTTATTTGTAATTATATATTTTTACATCGTGGTATTGATACTACTCAGTAAAGGATCTAAGTGCTTCTTCCACCGCTGTCTATACTGACTAAGCATATCTCTACAACTAAACCTCCATTGTCCCATTGCAACATATGCTATCACTAGTGGTTAAACTAACATTTTAAATTACATTTCATATTGAAATGCTGAGCCATAGACACACATCAGCATTCATCTTTGACACAATGTTATTCAGAAATTATTAAGGTAATAAGTAAAGTATAAATTTAGCTAGATAGCTACTTACATCATCTAACAGTGTTTTGCAAAATGGTACCGTCCACTATAGGGGTGTCTGAAATCGTAGTAAGAGTTTCTTCTAGGCATGAATATGGAAATATATTGTAAAGTTTGAGATTAAAGGTAAGGAGGATACATGTTTCAACATCCCCAACCCCCCCTGTTCTTTTTACCTGTTTTGGGGACATCCAAGTCTTAATTATGGGGGTTAGACACTCCAAATCTTTTTTACAAAAAACAGTCATCACTGAGGAGTCTTATTGAAGATTTGAGAGTTGTGGAAGAGGCCCTGGGGAGCTGAGTGTTATTTCAGTTGCAGGGTCATGTAGGACACACGGTTTTTTAGTGTTGAACTTTGAACATAGAGTGAATAATATCCTTTCACAAAGGAAAATATTGCCTGTGTGTAATAATTTGGAGAGTCTAACTTTTGGTGAGTGAATAGAGACACCATGAAGACAAAGAAGGACTTTAGGAACTCAGTGAAACGGTGTTTCAGCACAAATAAGTCTCCTGTCCAGTGGCAGTAATGTGATTGTGTCATAAAGCCACAGAGCATGCAGTGGGTGAATTCATGGGTCATCAAAACAACAAACATATGAGCGGAGTCTGTCATGGTTTGGGTTTTTGGTCTACTCGTTTCCTGTTTTATTTTGTAAGTTTTAGCCTTGTGTGTTGTTCTGATTTGTACTCTGCATTTATGTTTTTGTATTAGTAGTTTCACCTGTACCATGTTAATCTTCCCTCCCTCTCTGTAATTAAGGCTGTGTTGTACCCTCTCATTTAATCTGCGTTGTCACTTCTCTTCTGTGTTCTCCCTGTGTATTACCTGTGTTTTCTTCCTGTATTCCTTGTGTTTTCTGGTTTGTATTTAGTTTTAGTTGTTTTTTTTCCTTCTGGATTCTTATCTCTGTTGCCTTCTTTTGTAGAGTTAGTAGAAATAGAAGCAATCCTCCCAGATCTACATAAGACAGTTCATCGTGAACAGTTTTGAACTGTCCCTCTCATTACTATTGTGTTGTATGTATGTTATTCATGCTTGCCTCAGCACTTACATACTAATGGGACGGGGGAATCTCGCAGACTCCAGATAAATGTTTTAATTGTTGCTCTGTTGCCCTGCTGTTTTCTTTGATTTATTTAATTCTGCTGATTGGCTCCGCCTCCCGTGGAGCAACATATTAATGTAGTCGGGATGGAAGAAATTAAAGCATTGTTTTCATCCCATTTCACAGAGAAAAACAACATCATTAAGTTGCACAGAACAGTTTGTCCAATATTAGTATCATGGGATTTTCTAACTAGGGTGGTCTTAGATGTCGAGCGTCAGCAGAATTACTGACCTTCCTGGTGTGTCACGAACAGACAGATGAAGGGCTGGAAATGGGGAACAAATACTCCTCTCATTGTTAGCAGTCAGCCCGGCAGTGTCTCAGTTAAACTGTCAGACTCTCGTGCTTAAGTCTGCACTCAAAGCGGAGACAAGATCCATCAGTCTCAGCCAAATGGCTTCAACAGTCAAACTTTAGCTTGACTTAGACAGCCACAAAATGGTGGTGATGGCTCAATACAGTGCTTTGAGGTATGCCTCACACATATAAAGTCGCACACTGAAAAGTTATTTTAAAGTAAACATTATTCTGTTTTTACTGAGGAAACTATAAAGTTCACCTAAAGTAGGAAAATTCAGTTATTATCCACTAACCGTCATGCAGCGGGAAAGTCGTGTTCCAAGTTCCGCAGCCCACGAAACGTTTCTGGAGCTTCACGGCAAAACACCTTTGCAACATGCTCCTGAACAACTGAAGTGGATTAGGAGTAGATCAGGATATTTTGTATATAAGTTAATGGTTCTCAGATGAATGTTGGTGACTTTATCAGACATCTTTTCTGTATATATACAAAAATTGTTGAATTGATTCCTGTGAGATTTGGTACAGGTACTCATTCTCCCCAGAGGATGAACTGTACAAACTTTGATCCCCTCACCTGGACCATCTAGATCTATCAAACTTTTCAAACATGTTCCACCTCAGAAAAATCCACTCTCCAAGTACGTATGTATTATGATGATGTTACAATATAGTGACATAATCCTACTGTATTCAGCTTACTCTACTGCTTATGTTAGCAGGTGCTGTCTGGCACTCAAGTTCGATTTCAACAGGTTGCTCAAAATATTCTCCTCCTTCACTGAACTTTGAGATAGTTCCCGCGTGGATCCACATCTGAAGACACTTTTTGGATGAGAGGTAGAACAACCTTAAGAAAGTGAAACGAGTCCAGTTGCCTACGATACAGCACTTGGTATTACGGGAAAGACAAAACATAATTTAAATTCCCTTTCTGTGTAAGTATTTCATTTTGACATTCTGCTGTATTTTGAAAGTAATCTGTTTCTATTTGTCCATTAATGGCTCCCAGGTCCTCCCTGCCTCACTGAGCTGGCTTTAGTCTTCTTTTGAGGTTGTGGTGTCTGAGTAAAGTTCCTTGACAGCCAGTACCACAAGGTTTTTATCAAGTTGTGAGCAGAAAAGTGTGTCAGACATGTTTTCACCAGTATTACAGAGTTTATTTGTGTGAGAGCAGAAAAGTCAATAAGATACTAACAGTGCTGGAAAAAAATAAATAATTCTATCACCTTTAACCATTTTTTATAGCACATACAGAGAAAGAAAGAAAGAAAGAAGATTTTTCTCTTGATATTTCTGGTAAGATGTGCTTAATGAGACACACAGAGGCGACAAGACCTCACGTACAGTACACACTGACAGTGTTAGGTCGTGAGTGTGACATGTCGCACAGATATCCCAGTCTTCTGTCCCAACACTGTGATCTGCTTGTTTCTAATCAAACCACTTGACATTGCGAGGCAGAGACGTTTTCTCACCGTCAGAAAAACAGCATCTTGAGCCGAGAGTTGTAGAAATTGTGACTGTCAGTGTTTTTAAGTGTCGACCCTCTACTTTTTGGCCATGTCCTTCATCTGACTTTCTTAAGTGGGACCAGACAGAATCCATCCTTATTTGAATGTGTGTGTTTTTTTCTCCATCTAAAAAACCCTGAGCTTAAGTCCCAATCTAAATATACCCCTTCCTCTTAACATTTAGCCCTACCCCTCAGCCCAGGGGTAGCGTGTTTGTTTCTTGTTGGTATAGAGGGATAAGGAGAACCATCCAGGCAACATGGCAGAATTCAGAACAACAGCTATGAGAACTGTCTGTCCTCAGTATTTCATGAGAATTTTCGGCGAGAATCTATAAGTAGGTGGTGGCATGGCTTTGTTGTGTGATGGACAAGTTCAATAATGAACAAACAAAGGTTTATGAGTGACTCTTTTTGGCCTTTAAGGTGCCGGCCATGTACAGTTTCTGATGTTTACCCTACCCTGCTACAGGGTGATGGGGGCACTGTTAGCTGTCCTTGGTTCTGGAATGTTTAATCCAGTAATCTAGAGGTCTCGTCTGGGTGGGCTCGACATCCACCTCCATCCAGCTCAAAATTCCAGAATTGCTCATTAATCACTTGCCATTTGTCAGGAAACGTTTATTCATAAACTTCAACAAAATATATGCACTTTTGTATTATTTTCTTATTCAAAATAACCTTCACAGAAAATGAATTTTTCGAATAGCAAGTGGACAACATTTCTGTCTTAACCTAACATAGTTTAACCGTGTTAAACTACTACACCTTTAAATTAAGCAAAACAGCTGTGGACTGTCCCCACTGAGCAGATAAAACCTATGTATGGGAAACACTGGGCATCACTTTGGCAGCCACCAGCAACCGCTGTTATGGTAGACAGTATGGTAGACTTACTGTATGAGTTGACACTGTGAATAATTCAAGCCACCCTAAATTAGACAACTTTGTACGGACCTGGCATCGCAAGGAGGCTTCAGGGGGCTTAGCTATTGTTTCAGGACCGTGATGTTTGTGTGTGTATGCGGCGTGTGCTGGCTGGTGATTAGCAGAGATGCTCAAGTCATTTTCTTAAGTCTTAAGTCAAGTCTCTTCTGGTTGTAATCATCAGCGTTCTATCATCTGCTGCAGTTATATCAAAGGAATTCAAAGCATGTACTGTATTAACGTCACTCCTTTATCTATTAGCATACAGTATTATTAGCAATGATTAGTTGTTGGGTATATGGTCATTTTAACTGGCTTTTGCAATGCAATATGAAAAAAAAAACACACAACGAAAGATTTCCTTTGAAATGAATAATTGTTTTTTGTTTAGCAACATAAATACACAGCCTCAGTAGCTACATGCAAAAGACTACTGCTGTCAGATTATCTGACAGTCTATAAACTGATGATATTCATACGTGGACAGTTTTGTTAAAAAATGTATCTACCATTTGTGACTACTGGCACCTTTCTTTGTGTGACAAAAATGATTCCTTGCAGGATATTGATCTAATATCGATGTATTATCACCTTCATAGTTAATTTGTTTTCTGTGAGCACCAAAAACTAATAAGCATAAAAATCTGTCACTACATTGCTAATGTTGTGGTAGCTAACTGGCTTGTCATCTAACATTACATTGTTATTGCTGATTTGCATATGGCACTCCCACATGTTGATGTGATGGCATAGGACACCTGAAATTGAAGTTAAGTCCAGCAGTGACGTTGATACACTTGGCACTGTTCTTTTAATATCAGGTGCCACAGTAACACCAGAGAAATCCCCACTTAATCACCAGTATATTGAAAATGTCTGTTAGCGTCACTTTACGTAAACACCATTGAGGGCTACTGATGACGCATGAGGGGTGGTGGTTGATTTCCCCTTGTAGATTTGTTCTAAGAGACATTTGAAAACGAGGGGTAGGGGTGAAATTTTGAAATGGGATTAAGCCTACCAGGCTCTCAAGGTAAGTAACTGTCTAAAATGAAACTGTTACTCCTGTATCCGTTATTATGAGGAGAGGACAAACAGTGCTCGTGGGCATGTTCAGGTAGATTCTGCTAAAACAGAGTTTTAATTGAAATTTAAAAAATTGTTAGAAGTTGTTTTAGTTGTCTCCGAGTTGGAAAAGATTGTCAGTACTGGCGGCGGTTTGAGCTCTCAGCGACCTTTTAGTTCTACGGCACAGTTTTCACACTCAAACATTGTATCAAGCAGCTAAACCTTTGTGCACCCGAACTGCTTTGGGAGAGGGTGAGAAATTTGTCAAAACACAAACTGACAGACACACAAAAAAGCAAAAAAAAAAAAAAGCAAAAAAACCAAGTTGTTTACCGCTTGGCGATGGCTGTTAAACTGTGTGAGAGAGAAAAAGAGAGACAGAAGGGAGTGAGATCACGCTGATCAACAAGTCGACTGACTGTCTGGGACACATATCCAGCTCTGAACTCTTCTGCCTTTAGTTTGTTGACATGATGGATGGTACTCATCAGTATTCAGCATCCCTGGATCTGTTGTTATCCCTCTGGGCACTCAGTTATTTCACTAAAATGGTAAAATGGATGACGCAGTGTACTGCAGAAGGATGGACTTGTCGTATCCTGTCATCTGCCCTTTAGTCTTTTACGGAAACATGATTTCGGAAAACCTATTTGAACCTCATTTTGACATTTGTAATAACGGAAATGCAGCTTATCAGTATGTCACGGGGTTCAGTTAAGTGACCTCACACACCGCTCTTTGGACTAATGCTTGAAGCCTCAACTTTGGCCTGACGCCCATCTTATCTTGCCTTTTGTAACCACAATTTTCAATTTTGATCCTGACTGGATCTGACTAAAAAAAATAAAAAAAACTGACGATGCACCATGAATTCATAACAATGCATTCGCTGTAGCTCTGTTTTTTTAAGGTGCCTTGGATACGTGTCTGACAAAGCCCCGGTCAGTGGCTGGCAGTTTAACAGCCTTTTACCTTCATATTCCTCTAAGCTCTCTGTATTTGTCCTTTCGCTCCTTCTCACTGTCACCTTTTAAATGTCACCACTCCTCCGAGTAAAAACCAACACGCCTGTTCAAACACCTCTGCTTCTCTTATCCAGCTTTCTCTTGGCCAAGGCCGCGCTCTCGTGACACATTATCCACTGAGGTTTTGCACCGCTCGTTTCGCCTCTCTGCACTAATTCAACTATATCCTGCATTCAGTGCTTCGCTATTATCCACAGGTCTCTGTGTGCCTCCGTCAGCCTCAGGCCTGCTGGATCTAGATGAACAAACAGCAGCATTATGAACGGACAATCGGCTATACATTGTGCATTTTTTTAGAGTTTAGAGTGCTAAAATATAACGATGTAATGATGCTTATCTATCTTCAACCATCTGCAGTAAAAAACTATACGCCAAAGAAGCAGTTTACACCACATTTTATATATTCATATTATATGGAAAATAACCAGAGTTTTGGAAATCCAGCACTGGGAGGGGCCTCAGTGTCACATGTAGGATGCAAGTAGCCTAAGTACCAACTGACAAACGCATCATGGGTGAGCAGAGGAGAAGGTGAAAGTTAGATTATTGTGTGTCATTACGCAAAAGCCACAAGCCTCCTTCAGATTCCGAACTCGTCTGAAGATGCTGTTAAAGACCTGAGCTGAAATGGAAATGCACCGACTCTGAAGTGCCTGAAGAGAGAGGAGGAGTTAGACCAGGCACACTTAGGTGGATATGACAGGCTATTCAAAACTGTCAACAGGCCGTGGTTTATAGTCTCAGGTAATGAAAACCCCTCTGTGCTTGAAATGAAGTCCAATAACGTTGACAAAGTAATCTCAGTTGAAGTCTTGTTGTCAGAGTAGGGAAACAGGACCGGGCATATCTGAGTGAATTGTGAATAATTTGAACTGGCTCTCCTGTCCGTGCTGGAAAACAACGTCCATTAAAGAAAAATAAATTCTCGACCAGATTTAAGCAGTAATCATGGAAACAAGCAAACGTTGGATAATTAACTAATAACCAGGTATTCACGGGTATCCCTGTGGATTAATGACATAATTAGTCACAGCTCCTTTCTCAGCTTTTTCAGAACAGTCTTTTTGCACAGTGTATTGTACAAAAAGCCTGTATTTTTGAGGTTTTATAATTATTGAGAAGTGACCACTGCAGCAGTAAAGTATAGCAGCACATGAGCATTCCCTGTGTGGTTTTCAGGTTTCGCTTTGTGATGAATGAATTTAAAAGTGACCTACTCGGCAACATCACCTTGGCTGCATTGTCACGTGACTGCCAGTTAACAATATATCATCTGACCTTTCATATGTAGAGGTGTACACATTCTTTACTCAAGCAGAAGCACAGGGACTCTGGTAAAACAAGATGTTCTGATTCAACTTCTTCAGTCAAGTAAAAGAAAGAAAGCACTGGCTCTGAAATGTACTCAGAGTTTAAAAGTAAACTCGGAAGGCCATTTTGTGCCGGCCAGTTGGGTGCAAATCGACTGAACCTCACGCCATCTTAATTGTTAACCGATCAGTCAGTTCGCGGTGAACTGATAACCAGCTGCCAGATTTGCTATGTTTACGCAACGTGCTGCGAGAAACACAGCGGCACAACATTAACCCCAGTATTCAAGACTCCCACCTTGATAGTGACAGCAGAGGAAGATGGCTGCCAGTAATGTGATTACTGAACTTGAAAAGTAATGTGTTACTCTACTGCGTCACAAACAAATGAAATACAATCCCTCAACACTGTCCATAATGTCACTAGTGCTTTTTTATGATGTTGTTCATAGGTCACTAATTCAGAGTCATTTGTACTTAAATTAGAACTCCTGTTCTTACCCTTGACATTTATAAAAATCAGAGTCCATGAGGCATGAAAAGGTCCAGACCGACTTTTTCTTTCCCATCGAAACCAAGTTGTCTTCTCCTTGTCTCTGCTGTGTGACCCAGCCTATAATCATCTGTGATGGCTGCTGAAGAGCGTTTACCCTTTCAATTAGAGGAACACATCTTCACTTCACTTCAGTCTCCTTTTCCACCAAAGCTTTAGTGAGACAACACGCTGCGAAGTATTTGTCTACACCGCCAGCGAAACGATCCATCATTCTAAACCTGCCCTTTTCTGCTTTGTGTTTGGTTAACAGAGGTATGTGACAGCCCACTGGTGAGCAATCTGCCGCCGTCATCGTTCAGAAGCTCCTCCCAGCTAACCAGCAGCCATGGGCCGGTCTTTGCCAAAGTCAACAGGAGAGAAGGTGAGGAATCACTCATTGCTCGATCCATTGGGAAGCCTAAACGTTTCACCACTTGCACTGATGGCACATTTCACGGCAGATCTGTACCTGGAACATTGTCGCAAATAATGACTGAGCTGATCGGGGCGATGGTACGTGCAGTCTTACTTTGCTCGGTGCAGGATTTCATTTCAGTGTTTCATATTTAAAGTTCTAGTGGAGAGTGTTACACCTCGGCAAACCCAAGTGCTTTAAGTTTTCAAAGTTTGAGTGACTTTCTTGCCCAGAACTCATTGCTCAGCCTTAATCTACCACAGCATGAATGTGTTATTAGTTAAAACATTCAGTCGCAATGAATCCAAGTTTCCTCACTCGCTGTATGTGTGTGGTCAGCCAAATGAATTCTTCCACAAAGTGAACAGCCAAACAGAAAATGCTCCCTTGAAACACCCAGCAGATATTTTACTAGTGAAGCATGACAGCATCTTTATTCAAAGGAAATATGTTGCAGTCATGATTTCAGATTTCACTTTACTTCTAGAATCTAACTTCCAGAATAAATGTTGACAGTGTAGATTTCTGCAGACTGTGGATATGGTGAAACTTCACATTTCTTCATTTTGTGACTTTACGTTTCTTTAGGTTTAATTTGCAGTTTCATGTTGTGATAATGCTGTGCTTGATGGTCTGGTCAGGGGCAGGAAAAGATTATGTTTTGGTAGACGTGGTTCTGTCACCAACAACCCAGCTGGAAATCCTCATGTTTCATAAAAGCTCAGTCAGTGGAGAACGTGCTGCACGTTCAGGGGCTGTGTCCTCGCTACAGCGGGCCATGATTCGTATCTGAGCTGTGGCCCCTTGCTGCATGTCACCGCCGCTCTTTATACCATACACACCTGTGATTTGCGGAAACCTGCTCACATTTCTGATATTGGCTTAAGTTGGTTTCTTCCCCTGGATAAAGCGCTCATTTAACTTGCTTTGTGAAATTTTGTCTTAATTTTCTGTGTGGGGGGCGGCTGTAGCTCAGCGGGTAGAGCCGGTCGACTAGTGATCGGAAGGTCACTGGGTCAAATCCCAGCTCCGGGCAGTGCTGAGCTGCATGTCAAAGTGTCCTTGAGCGAGACACTGAACCCCACATTGCTCACTAGTGAGGGCCCTACGATGAGCTGGCGACTTATCCAGGGAGTACCCTGCCCTCGCCCAGAGACAAGGCTGGGATTGGCTCCAGCAGCAACACCCCGTGACCCCATGGAAAGGGATAAGTGGTTCGGACAATGACATGACATGACATTTTCTGTGTCAGTGTCCTTGCTGGATGTTGATTGTCAAAACAGGGGTTCTTTATAGCAGAACTTTCCCAGGGGGCCAAGAACCTTTTGAGGACCTGAGGAACAAGGGAACTAAAAGAAGTGAACAAAAGAAAGCCTGATTTGTTGATTTGTTTAATTTAAAAGAGATAAATCAGCATAAAATAAATCAATAAACAGTCCTCCGTAGTGAAAGGCTTTCTTCAGTTTCATCTCCTCTGTATTCATTCATTAAATCCAACTTACCCATTAGAGTTATGCAACAGTAAACAGCAAAAGAACATCAGAAGGACTGTGATGTTTCCTCATGTGTGAAAATTGCACATCATATGTTGGGGTGTTTTTAAAACATTTTTTTTTAATCCATCATCGGTGTAATCTTGCCTAATCTTCACGGTTGTCCAGATTGCGGTCAAGACACTGTGCCAAACGGACTTTGAGATTCGCCCCTCTGATTCCACAGTTTCCTGGAAGCATTTGGTTGAAAATGACTAAAACAGTTGAAACTCTAGTCTGGCCTTTTCAGCTAGAGCTGTGACCTTTTCCAGCTTTTCACAACTGTTTTCTCGAAGCATAAAACAGTGAAGGGGTCCGGGGTGCCGGCTGTCCATATAAAGTCCTGCCTTGTGCCACTTTAAACTTTATGCGCTCGGTCTGCTTTTGGCATCAGCTGTCAAGAAGCACCTTCAGGCAGGTGAAATGTAGGGAACGGACTGAGGAAAAAACAAATGTCCCTCGACCGAATCCCCCAGTTTTTTTTGTTTTTTTTTCACTGAGATGTGTTCTGTCCTGTTCAGTTCTGTGGGCTGCAGTGCTTCATCTTCCCATCAGTGCAGGAGAGAGTCTTTGCCTCTCTACAGGACGCAGAGCAGCAAACATCAAAGGCAAACCTCAGCTGGATTCACACAGTCTGAGAGATGCCTCAGTTGTGGCCAGAAGTAAAGAGAGGGACAGACAGACAGACAGACAGACAGACAGACAGATAGCAGCAGCAGTAACTGCCAACCATCTGTGTCGTATATAGTAATGCAACAGAATTATATTAGACTAGTACATCAAAAACTCTCCACAGGGCCACCTCCGCTCTACGAGGGTTATAAAGCTGAGTCGTGATTCACACCCCAAAATAAAAATTCAAGAGGGAGCTCTCTGGCTGCTGATATGGGGTTTTGTGAAGGGCTATCATGGCTTGTTTTTGGAGCTTTTGGAGAGCAGTTTGCAGATTTCTTCATTTACAAAGATCAGTGGCTGACTGTGGTGCCAGCGCAGAGAATCATCAGGGAGTGTGGGATTTTCTTTCTCTTTTACTCCCACTGTAAGAATAATTGGACTAACTCGGAGTCACATTGAAGACAAACCGACAGGATGTTGCTCCTCTGTTTTATCATTACGGCTGTACAGCTTTCTTTCCCTATAAACACATTTCATCACGTTGCGAGGCATTAGAATGGGAACGGAATTGATGCCCTCATCTCTTGGGCCTGGAGACGCCGCCGAAACAAAAAGCCAATCATACAGCTGGACCAGTTCCAGAAGCCTAAAGCAGCGGTTCCAAAAATTGGGCGCAGTGAGGACGAGGACAAGGAGACAAAGGACTGTGCATTCATTGTGCAGTTTTGATAACAATTCAACAAGATTGAAAATTGGTGACATTTGCGTTAAGTTTCCAAACTCTTCAAAACAGAAGCAAGAAATATCAAAATCGCAGTATTCAGTTATCCCATGAGTTTTCCAGCATCAATAGTGACCATCAGAGCCAGCAATTGAAATATCTGTGTCGGTAAACAGAGTTCAATGAAACACTGACACATCTCAGTCTTCACCACAGTCGGAGACGACTGAACCTGAGCCAGCCGTCTACACTTGAAAATCAGACGGAAAACTACTTGGCGAGCAGTTTAACGGACAGATCTTGGATGCTTCTGGCAGATATATGTAGATATATAGGATATGTGTGATCTGACTCTCTCATCCCGGGCACACATGAAAGCAAGACAAGACCCTGTGAGTGGAGTCATATCTGCAGGATGTTCCCCCTCACACCACATCAGAGAGTAGACTCAACAGCAGGCTCACTGATGTTAAGTTAAAAAGCCCTGTTAAAAGCCCTTTTGTTGACCCTGTACACCATATATATATATATATATATATATATATATATATATATATATATATATATATATATATATATATATATATATATATATTTATATATATATATATATATATATATAAATATAAATTGGGTTGTTTTCTTTCTTTTTTAAGTGTAATATCTAAATCTGTAGAGCACCTGTTGGCTTTATTTTGTCATAAAATATTATATATATTATATATTATATGAGAATGATGAGCATCAGTGTACATATTTATAAATAGGATTTATAAAAAGGATGGTTAAATATACTTTGAAGTGGTAGGTTTCAAAGTTTGACACTGTCTTTGCTCTTCTAGCATCACTTCTTGAAGCACCGCTCCAGTGCAGTCGTGTAACGAGTCTGATTCAGGAGGTTGACAGGTGGTTTGGTGGTTTATTAATAAGACTTTCCCATCAGAGTTTGCATCCTGTTTGTCAAGGGGGCTTTGTCTTCACTGTAATCATAAGTTAGAGAGCATACATAAATGACACAAATGATGTCACTTACGTCATGTTTAAGATGTCATGTAGGTAACTTAATGAAAAAAATGACCTTTTCCTAACCTAACTAAGTACTTAATTTAGTTCATCCTAACCAAGTACTTTACTTTGCCTAACCCTGACTAAGTAGTTTTGTGTTAAACCTAACTTTACCCCAACATTTTGACAGTGTTAATAATATTTAAAGCATTCAGCGTGCTTTATTTATATATAACTGAATGTTGTATTTTACATATTGTTGTGAATGTGATAGCAGGACCTTTATTTTCAAAGTACAATCAAATGTTGCTGATAACACATTAGTGCAAACTTTAATTGCAAAGCCCTTCATGTCCAGAAGGGATGCTAGGAGAGTAGGTATAGTGTCATAGTTTGAAGCTTAAGGTCACTGAACAATTTGATGAGCTGGGAGTGAAAACTTGTTGATGTAGTCCAATATGTCTGTTGTCTTGAAGAGCTACAGTAATAGCATCATTTTACTTAACGTGTGAATTTTGCATCACTGACTCTTGTTTACCTGATGTTCACCAGGAGGTACCATCCTTCTGCTCCCGTCTCGCAAACAGGGACAGAGAAAAGCAGACCTGAGCGCCACAGCCAGCTGAAACGTTCTATCTGTCAGAAAGTAGATTCAAAATAAATCTCTTTCACAGGCCAAGTAGGCAGCTGGGATGTCGAGGTTACAAAACTCCCACATGCCTCCTTGGCCCCTGCTGCAGCCAGTTAGTCCCATCTTGGCTGGTCGGCCCATATGGGGGCTGGCAGCGACTGGACTGTTCACACACACTGTGGTTTAATCTCATCACGGTGCTGCCTCCGCTCCAAGTGTCGGACTCTGAACTGGGCCAACATTAACGCGAGGAGGCAACACCGTGCTCTGGCACCGAGTCTGATTATTCCCATGTGCTGAGTGGACGATTAGCATGTAATCGATTTGCAGCGAGGCCAGAAATAAGGGCCTTGACACAGAGCTCAGCGGTGGTTTTCTAACAGACAGCGCTGGTTAAGAAGCCAAAGAGGCACAAGCTCAAAGCCATTGCTTTCTTTTTTTTTTTTTTTTTGCAACAAATGAGTAAAAATGAAAACACACTGTTGATGTAAATAACTCTGCCGGGGAAGAGTAGAACTAGCAACTATTTACCACAGCCAAAACAGTGACACGCCAAGCTAATATGAACTAATAAGTTTCAAGTCAAACCACAAGACCATAAGATGTCCTCTCCACCGTGGTGACCTGGAAGAGGGCAGGACACACAAGATAACTTGCAGTCAAACAGAAAGATCAGAGAGAAGAGGCATCAAATTTTACAGGCAAGATGGATCTTGCACAAATTTCTGACTTGACATCTCAGTTTGAACGACCCTCCCATTGCACTTTTTTGTTCTTTGAATAAGCAAAATTAACCTCCAACCGGTGATAGAGATGGAAATATTCATAGTGCTGCTGTTTTCATAAAGCTCACCAGTCTGCACACACAGGCTTGGCATGCTTCCCACTGGCAGCAAACCCCGTGCCAAGTAGCAGCCATGAGCCTGATTATCAATGATCTGACCGAGTCAGTCAACAAATTCATCTTTGACTCTGATGTTGCTGTTATGGAGCTGAAGAAAAGTAAGTGTTAAGGAGGCAACCCCACTGGGGAACATTAGGCAAATCCTAATTGGCTGCATGGTAATGTGCAGATTTCAGCATGTACAGCCTCCACAGAGATCTGTTGTGGCTCTGAAACAGAGTGGAGAGGTGGGTGCTATGATTCTGTGAACTATGGATATGTTGAAACTTTTATATGTTGCAGCTTCATGTTTCTTTAGGGTGCTTTTTTTTGTGCTCATGGTCTGTTTAGGAATAGGCATGAGAGCCACTCGCTTACAGTTAGGAAAAGATTTTGAATTGTCTTACCTGGTTTTGTCACCACAAATGTGACTGGGAAACATCACATCTGATTAAAAATGTCCTGCCCAGCTGTTAACACCCATCCTCCTTAATGTTATTGTACTTTGTCACATTTGATTATTTCCCTTTCTTTTATTTAGAAAACTTCAATCTTCCCCAAAGATTCCCCCCCCCCAAAAAAAAACAACAAAAAAACCCTGCCTTACATGACACACTTGAGTTAAAAATAAAACAGTCACCAGCATTCTTTCAAAGTGGAAGCATTATGGATCCAAATTAGAACAATAATTTAAATTGAACTACAGAAGCCCCTTAACAACCAGGGGTCAAACATATTATTTCCTCCATTTTCCCGTGCTAATGAGCTAAATGTGATGTGTTTTCTTGAGATCACAAGGTTGTTTAAATCATTATTATGAGATAACACTGTTGTTTTGGTCACAACTTCAGCCAGACTTTAGTTTTTCATCTGTCTGTTTCATGTTTTCTCCTCACTAACCCTCATGTCATTTCAGACCCTGCCTCTCCCCCCTGCTCTGCATTACCTGTTGGTTTGATCCACCTGATCTGCTCCACCCCCTTACTCACCTGCTCCTCATCAGCTAATCAGCCCCCTCAGTATTTCTACTGAGCCTGTTCCCTCAGTTCTTTGCCAGATTGTCTGGTGTGTTAACCTAGCTCTCCAGCGGTCTGTATTTTGAATCTGATCCTGCCTGCTTGTGATTTGACCTGCCTTTTGGACTTTGGACTCTCCCTCTTGCCTGCTCCCTTTGGATTTGTTTGCCTCGCTGACTGACTACCTGGTTTGACCCTCGCTTGAAATTAAAACATATTCTTTTGCAACTGAACTGTTTTTTTTTTTTGTGTCGTGTTATTGGGTTCCTGCATGTCATTTTGTGAAGCCTGATAGTTTTTGGGGGCATAATTAAATAATTGTATCGAGATCTCCAGATAATTGACTTGCTGCACTTCACTTCGTCACAATGCTATGTATGCACGCCAGCATGGCACTGCTGATCTCTTTAATGTCAGGCTTCAAGTAATAAGAGGGACCAGTGATTTGTTTTCTCACAATAACTGTTTATTGTCCTCGTTATCTCTTTTTCATGAGATACCGATAAAAAATATCTTGGGAGAGCAACATTTTCATTCCGTCATATAGACATAAATAACTGATGATCTTGCGAAAACAAGTGATATTTTATCATATAAAAACGGAGATGATAACATGTTTCACTCGAGGCCGTTTAGGACCTCTGTAAGATGCCTCCTGCTCTGTATTTACAGTTGTACTTTCCTGCTCACTGTTTTCTGGTCGCTTTCTTCTTCTGTGGCAGCAGCCAGCTTAACGTGCCTTACTGGCACCAACTGTCGCCTCTCACTTCACTTAAGGAGGGGGTGAGCGATCCTTCTGCCCAAATCACGTCGCTTTAACAAGCAGCTGTGTTGCAAAGAATCCAGCCATGATTTTCCAAGTAGCCTGCCCTGAACACAGAGCACAGTCATGAAGGGAAAGCTTTACAATGTAAATACCATTATATATCCCAACCCTAATAGAGTGCTGTGTTTCATAGTACTCACAGACGTAAAAAAATACCTTAATAAAGTCATTTTACTGGATGTGAAAATCTCTTTTTAAAAAGGCATGAGTTGATGGATGTTTCCCCATTTTGCTGCTCATGTGCTCTCCTCCTTCTCCCCCTTTCTCTATCCTTCCATCACAACCTTCGCTCTTTCTTTTCATCATTTCTTGCTGTATAGCCAGGCCGCGTCCCGCCCTGCCACTCTCCTGCTGCCCTCTTTGGCGAGCGTGCTCTGCTGTAATTGTAATATTAATTCGGCCTTTCCGTGGGCCGCCAAGAAAACATTGCGATAACTTCATTCCATCTTATCGCCAAATGTTAATGACAACATTTAACATTTATAGGCAAATGTTAATGGCAGTATTTAACATCTAAACGGTCTCTGTTTTTCAGTGGGCCATACTGATAATTGCACATTAGAACCACTGTAATTACGCTGGAATAGGCTCGGAACACTTCATCAATCCCTGGTAATCATTTTCTGGAAGTACTCATTTAGATTTGAAAAGGGGGATTTTAAACATGAGCAGAGGGCTGTGGGTTGAGATTAACTATGTGAAGGGAACCATAGATGAGGTATTGATCTTTGTGTAAAGTTTATGTGCCACCTCTGCCTCTCCAGGTGCCCATTTAATGCTGCTCTTTAACACCATATCTGGTTTAATTACGCAGCTGCTCTGCTAAAATTCTCTTGGTCTGAGGTGGTTTCTCTCTCCAAGTATAATTTTAAGAGTACATGTCTGATTCCTTACCATACACTTTTCTCATCGTGGGTTTTCATTAATCACTCAGCCTACAGCCTGCAGCCTACAGCAGTCAGATTGTGAGAACAGTGAGATTTTTATGCTGTAAATTTCCAACAGTCTGTCTGTCCAGATGTCTGCTTAACCTACAGCAAGTCACTATAATGAAATATATGATAATAATGAGCCAGCAGTGAGATCTAGCATGGTAGCAAGTTGGATATAAAATGTTACATTACAAACTAGCCATTCTGCTGTCGGCTGGCAATACAGATGTCATCGCACCACCAGACTACAGATCGGCGTATTGTCTAAGACTGTAAGACTCCATGCATTCAGAATAACTACATGGAAAAAAGCTAATATTCTTGCTGGTTGTATGTTTGAACACAAACTGGATCAAAAAACAAACTGCAGGCAGGAGTCTCACAAAAATCTGCACACCGTGGTGAAAAAGCCTAACGATGCCTAGTGGCGGTCTCTCACAGTGCTTTGTTGAGTTTGAATTTAGGAGGAGCTCCCTGTACGATATCAGCTGATCTTTTGTCTGCCTTGCTGATCACCTATGTATGCCGCAATCGGCCCTTTTCTTTGTTTTCCAGATCGGTACGTTTTTCCATGTCCCTGTCTGAAAAGTCGACGTACAGTAATGAGACACCGTTCGTACTTTTGCTTTTCGTTTTGACATTGTTTTTTAGACAGCCATAATTCAATTTCCACGAAGGTCATATATTTCCTTTGGAAGACACATTCATCGTTTAGCCGTAGCGACCTGTTGCTTCTGTATGACATCAACATCTGCTTCGTCTCACATACGTCTCATAAAAATCCCTGTTAACGCCTCGCCTGCAAACTTCATTGATTTGTTCTCTTTTATAAACTCAGCAATCCTCCCTTCCACATTTTGTGTAAATTCGCCAAAGGCAGCATCTCCAGGGGCCGGTCCCATTTTTACTCTGCTGCAGCTGACCCCTAAAACTGCTTTCATCGCTCTGTTACTTTCAAGGTCTTTGTAGTGGATATTAGCTCTCACACACGTGTTCCAGTGGTCTGCTGTGTTGAAATCAGCTCCTTTTAGGACTTGTTTTCTGTTTTCATCTGATGCTTCCCATCTCTGCGATTGTTAATATGGCTGTTTGTTTGCTCCGGTGCTGAGTCACTTTTATATATAGCTGCATATTATCTTCCAGGTTGTCAGAAAAACACCTTAAGCTCCGCCCGAAGTCCACTGCAACTATATGACTCTCCAACTCAAATCACCTTAAAGCCCTTTCAGATTCCCCGAAGCCCACACAGACGCATTTACAAATCTTGACCTGGTAATACTGTCTGTCACTCTACTTCGGCTGTCTCTGTATTACTTTGGGACCCGCTGACTTTGGGAGATTTTCCCTCTGCTAATGGCCTGTATCCTTTTCCCATCTTTGTCTTCTTGTCCCCTTTAGTGTCTTCACCTTTCCGTCACCCAGTACGGTGTAGAACAACAGTGCATCAGTGCTAACCAAACATTACTTTTATTTGGTGCGCACATCTGCTCCCTCCAGTGAAGCCATTGCCCTGACGAGCTGTGTGTCAGCCCTTATTTCCCAGTCGACACTTACGTGGTGGAGACTGGAATTAAAACAGAACGGATAGAAATAATGTGCCGGATGCTGTGGTCTTTTACTGTCTTATTAAGCGGGACGACAGCTGAAGTTAATTCTCCTTGTGGAGAGGGCTCTGTCTAACACCAGGAGGGACTTGTCTAGCTGTAGGTGTGGTGTTACAGAAGCTGGCTGATAGCCCAAAGACTCTCTCTGTGGTCCATCCCCCAGCACAGAGCAGGCTGTGGTTATTGGTTTGTTTCAGCTGCTCATTAATCCACCACTAGGTCTGTGTGTACATTGTGCTAAAATACCAACTACCAGTCTAACGTGGTTATTTTACGCGTAAAGCTCATAGATCTATAAGAGATATCGGTATTGGAATGCATTTTTCTGTCTCTCCTTGTCATCAAAATTGTTCTGTTTGAACTGCATAGGGCCCAATCACACTGCTCAAGATGGACGCATTATCATAAGACCCGCCCTACTCCGAGTGCCTGTTCTCGGCTGTCACTTCCTGGGTCACACCCTCCTGGGTGCCCTGGCTGTCCCGCCGTACAACCAGAGAGAGGGAGGGATTGCTACTGGCTGCTGTATTGTTTTGTGATTGTACATAGTCCTGGTATTCATTACGAAAGATGATTCGTGGCTAATTTTTACACATGCGTAGGTTGGCTGTTTTTATTTTAGTATAGAGAACAGCAGAAGTACCTTAAGTAAAAAGTAAAAACAGACTGTTCACAAATTATAAAGGCTGTATACGTCACATTTATTATTATTATTATTATTATTATTATTATTATTATTATTATTATTATTATTAAAGGACATTGTTCAGGTCATCTTTTCTTTTAAATATGGTGATAAATATCATTCTGCGGACTACGCTTCATGATGATATCTTGTTGTGAATTTTTCCTTGTCATTGATAGGACACTTGCAATGCAATCTAATCAAAGGTTTTAGGCTATATGAACAGGAAGTCACTGTAGTGTACCAAACTATAATGTGTATAACTGTAAAAGCACTACAGCAGCACTACAGTCCACCCTGTCACTGGTGACACATCATGTTTTTATATCTCACAACGCAACAGTTCAACTTTTCTTAGTCTAAAGTTAAGCATCAAAACAATAAAGCTGAGTGAAACTGGAGAAAAGATGACAGAAATGACAGTTCAAGTAGCCTACGTATGTGAATCTTGCAAATCACTGAGCGTTCCACAATGTGCATGTGCAAAATGTTTCAAAATAAAATGTAAAAAAGAAAATGAAGGGTTTCTGTCCACTGAAACAGTAGAGGGCTTTTAGTTTGAAACAGATACAGAAAGTATTGAGTTTGTATCAGTATTGTAATGGGGTAACTTAAACAGGGCCAACAGGAGCAGCGGGTCAAAACAAAGCTTCGCACTTCAAACTACAAGAACAGTGTGTAACACTAATGAGCTGCAGCACATCCTGTAGCGACTCGTTACACAGAAGAGATCTCTCCTATCAGACATAGTCTGAACAGTATTGGTGGCACGGTGTGCACAACTCTTAACTGTAGTACGACATAACAGGAGAACAGCACTGCACTACCTGTGGAGCTGAGCAAATTGGGTCTCCCAGTTTGGTTGGCACACAATCAAACTGGCTGGAGCTTGTACACTGAACTGGTGCCTAACTCTTCATCTAGTAAACTCTTACAGTACCTTATGCTGAAGCTGCTTGAGCTCTTGGTCTGGTTTACAGCACTGTGTTGAAAACAGAGAGGTCCAGAGCTTGCTCAAAGCATTAAGCTGAGAAACTGAAGATCCCCCACGAAAGAACAAACAATGAAAACAAATGCATCATTTGACTTTTAAGTATTAGTCCCATGCATGTATACATGTGCTATACGCAAAAGGGTTAAATGTTGATCCAAGTTTCTCAGCTGAATTCTGCTCCACTTTCAAACTAATTCCAGTGGCCTTTCCCATTTGGGTACAAGGTTGCAGATTCTTATTTTGAACGATGTTGGGCACTAAGATGCTGCTCTTATCCAGAGAAAAACCAGGCCCACTTGTGAAACACTTTCTGGTGGCCATGAAGTGGCTGCTGTGGGAGCTGAACTTGTTATCTATGAGTTTCTGTTCCATCTCCACCCCTGCTGCCATAAAAAAGTCATAATCCAGCCCTGACACCGCATGTCCTTGGCCTGTGTCCTAACACTGTGCCAGGAGGAAGCGTCCAAAATAACATTCCCTTTGAAGCTTTCATACTAGCCCAAATAAATCCATGTATGATTCGCAGCAATGGCACATATTTACTTGTTTGGAGCAATGCACTGATTTTAAAGGGGACTTGTTGGAAAACTGAAGTCAGTGAGAACATAGACACCAAAATCCTCCACGAACGCTCAGCAGATAAGCACCAGATGGACTCTTTAGTAAACGAAAACAGTTTGCTCTATCAACCTGTGGTTGAATACATTTTAATAATAAAATGCTCAATACTGTAATTTAGCTACTTTTCTTTAAAAAAAAAATCTGTTTCTGTTGAACAACCTCGCACTAATCAAACTTGTATTGATTTCAGCTCCCATCGACCAGCGCACAAGCATCCTCTGAAAACTAGAAGGTCACACTCCAAAGCATGTGGTTAGAGACATTTCCCTGTGAAATCAGGCCTATAATTCAAAACAGGAAACAGACTGAAAGTGTCTGAGCACAGAGTATTAAAGATAATTTATTAGCATTCAGAATCAATCAGACGCTACTGTCAACTTTGGACCATTTAATAATGTAAATAAAAAGATTTATGGTTACGTTTGGACAACATTTAACATTTGAATGAGAAAATGTCTATATGGTATTTGTGAAAGCAGACTGTGTGTATTACTGTATTGTCACTAGAAACCCATGTTGTTTGTGAGCAAATTGCAATATTATGTTAGACGAGCCAACCATCACTTTAGATTAATTTCTTACAAATAAGTCTGTTTCCTACTCGACTTTAACAACGCTGTCTTTTAAAATTACATTTCTATACTAATTTGCAACAGCAAACACAGTTTTAGAGAGCTGTAATGCAACTGGAATTACACTTTTTATCAACATAATTAGGAAATTAATTTTTAATAATATCTGCTACATTAAATAATGTTTGTACTAAGTGTATTTGCAAAACAATGTTTGCTTTGAGAAAATAAAGCATGATTAATGTACTTTTTACAATTCCATTCAGGCACTCGCATTACTTGGTTAAGGTTGGGGGAAGACCAGAATTAATTTTCAAGTAAAAACAAAGGGAGAGGGAACAACATTTGGTGAATCTGCAGCAACGTGTGAAAATAATTGTATTAAGGAAAGTTTTGCCGACCGCTGTTCATCGATGCATCATGCACATATGGCTCAGCTGGTCCTGGCGAGATTCCACACTACTCTCAGCTGGAGCCCTTTTAAAGAGGTGCTGAGGGTGCTCTAGCACCTCCATCTCCAGGTGGCTGAGATAAATCATGGATACTGTAATTTTTATGTCACATTACACCCCACCTCTCCCAGTGCCTGTCACCTGCAATATCTTTCGCTTTAACTATTGCGAGCAGCACAGGCTTTCCAGATGGTTTCCCATAATATCTACCATAGTGTCCCACAGTAATTACTCTGTATTGATCTGTTGTGGCAGAAAGGTTTGGACCAGATTCAGTGTCTCTTGCTTGGACAAAATGAAATTTAAATGCAGTTTTAAACCCACAGTGACATTTCTTGATGATGCCTTTTGATACTGCCGTGCTGTCTCACTGACAGGATGTCGAGAAGCCGGCAAGTTGTGAGATTGTCTCCAAAGTTTCTTTGAGAAGAGAGGTTGTTTTACCTGCTCACTATCCCCAGGTTACAGTGGAACAAAAGGAATAACAATCTTTGAAGAAAAAAAAACAAAATGACGAAGAGGCAGAGTGTTAAAATCAGAAGTAAAACAAGAATGTGATGCTCCACTTATCTTGTTCCTTTTTTTTTCGGTAATAAAGTAGGTAGCCTGTCTTGGAGGCGGTGCATGGTTGTCGTGGAAGCACCTGAACCTGGTGCACCCACTTTAAAAGCCCTGCCTCTCATATCCAGACCAAGGTCGTGACAAGAGACAGGGAAATTTACTCAATGGAGAGCGCTCCAGTGTTGGTGAGAGTTGTTTTCCACATTCATATGTGTTAACCTTTACCGCCGGGACTTGACACAATGTAAAACTGTCTTTCTTTCTGCTAGATCTGAAACCTACCTTGTTATTGGAACAACCAGGTGCTTTCATAGCACTGAGATCAGTGTTTCTCGGGCAAACTGGGATTGCCACAGTTGCATTTTGCTTACGATGGTAGCCAGGCTGCCAGTGGTGAACATTAATACCACAGGGAAATTCCAAGTGGGGGAAGTTGAAAAGTTGTCTTTTTCCACTTAAAGAAAATGAAAACAGAAAAGAGCCCACATGGAAAAATCCGGTGCCTGTTCCTCTGAGTATAGGGGGCTGTCTTGCCTTGCAAATGAGTTTTTTTTTTGGGGGGGGGGACAGAGACAGCTGTTCTCATAGGACATAATAAAGTGTTTTTCTGGAGCTAAAATGATCCACCGCCTCCTTGTATCACTGATACGTAATGTTTAATAGTGAAACAGCTCTTCATGGTTGAGTGTAGTGTTTAAGGGCACTTAAATTTGTAGGTTTATTCCAAGTGTGTGGAGGAGCATCATTCGCACACGCTTCTCCTGTGGTTAAATGAGCCCTCAGCCCACTTCTCCCACCTCCGACCAGCGCCGCCCCTGACTGAAGGTGTTTTGTCGGTTGGTCTTTTGATGCGGTTGACCCCAGAAGCCACGGCCTCCCGATTGGCTATTCACGGTGGTAATGTGCCGATTTGAATGTCCAGCGGAGCGGTGATGCACCGTTCCTGACCTGGTTTTAACCTCAATTACCGTTCCTGAGTGAAGAGAGCGCTTCGTCGTTACAGACAGTCAGGTAGAGAAAACAAGGAGATGTGCTGGATCAGAGCTGAAAGGCATGTGAGACAGAAACTATTGTTTTGGCGATCAAACAAGCGATGTGTGACTAACACGGTGGATTTAGGGGAATGATGTTTCCCGCACCG
Organism: Acanthopagrus latus; assembly: GCF_904848185.1. NCBI lineage: Eukaryota > Metazoa > Chordata > Actinopteri > Spariformes > Sparidae > Acanthopagrus > Acanthopagrus latus. Next base: position 24,992,167 of record NC_051049.1, read on the forward strand.
ACACTCCGCTCTCTTCTGTTTGGGCTCTTTCTGTTTCCCCCTCCAGTTCCTAATGAGCTGAGGTATCTTTGTAGACTTTGTTTCCCTCCTCGCCCTCTCTTCCAAAATCCTCCTCCGCCATCCTGTATAGATGTCAGTTTATCTGTCCCTCTCTTTCTTTTTCTCTCTCTCCCCGTCACTCTTTCGCCCTCTTTTGTTCCTTTGTCTGCGCTCTTCACTTCTTTTCTCTCCAGTCCGCCGGTAATGAGTAAAGGTCAGCGTGTCAGCTCTCTCCTGTTGTGCTGTCAGTGTGAATGCCTGTTACCGTGGTACTTATTAGCTCTGGCCTTTGGCTGCTGCCCTAACGAGCCGGCAGCACAGCACTGCAACAGCTGGTGGAGGGGAAAAAAAAAACAGAAGCGAGAGGAAAAAAGATGACCTCATACACAAATAATTCAACCCAAAAGATCCCACGTCCATCTATAAATATCAAGATCAAAATATGGAAATGTGTTGGATTTGGAACACGTATTAGTGTGCAACATTTGGTAATTTGAATAATCCACGCAGAGAAATCATGTTGGTGTGAAAGTCACTATGACATGAAGTGTCTTGATAACTTTCAAAGGGACAAGATAACAGAACGATGCAGTTGGACGAAAAGTGTTTCCTTCCTGCAGACAGTTGATTTACATTGCAAAAGCTTATGAGCGCATTGTAATTCTAATAATTCTACCAATACATTTTTACAGGTATAAGAAAGGTGTAAAAATTCTGTATTCAAGTGTCTAAAAAAAATGACAAGACCTTTGTCATATATTTTGTTGAGTTGTGTACTTATTTCAGCCTAAATGTTTCCAAGAGAAATCTGTGGATTTATTGTAGGGAGACTTAATTTACTGTACTTTAACTGTAAGCTAGAGAGCTACATCGAGCACAGGGAGATGTGTGTCTAAACTCAGCACTGACCAGCGACTCCGGTTCTCTCTCTGCTTTGTCCTGTCTCCACTCTGTAACGTTGTTCGTGTAACGTCCCCCTCCAGCTCCAGCTAGCAGTCAACATTTCAGGACACAAACATCCAACAGCTTTGGATGTCAGCTTCGTCGACCACTGCTGGAGTCGGGTTGATAAACATGAGTGAAGATTTACCCACTTTTTATCCCATCTCAAAAGTTACTAGGTAATCTCTGAGCTCTTTTCAAGGATCAGAGGAGAATCCGATGTGACTCTGGGTGTTTATTCCTCCTGAAGGTCTGGCTCTGCGCCAGACTCTTTCCTCCAGAGCCGGCTGGTCAAAGGTGTTACTAACAACATGCCAGTATACATTTTAACATTTACACCTGTGACATGTAAAAATGGCTCACATCCATAAAAGAAACGTAAAGTTTTTATTGATGGTGGCACCAGAAGTTCTGTCGTCCTTTCCACATATATCCAGCATGGTTTGTAGGGTAACAGAGAAGAGCAAACGCTACATTTTCATGTTCATAAATATTATAATTTCTGCTTAATCGTTGCCAAAGTGGTTTCCTTAGTCACCTAGTGTTTGCATGAATAAATTAATTAGACCACATTATTTGCAGTAAGTATACATTATGCTTCATATGCATGGACAAGGATATCATCATTTTTCTTTGCCTCACTGTTGTTAAACTGCTACTGCTACATCATTTTTGAGCTGCTATGATTCACTGAGCTAAATACCTAGTTTAGATGTTAACATTCATCCTAGCATGTTAGCTTCATGACACGGTCATGGTAATTTGGTGATGATTGAACCACGAGAATCTGAGTTCAGTCAACCATTATCCCAGCATAATGTCATTAAAAGACATTAAGATCGGATGTTCTCTCGCTGCAACAACAACCATTTTTTTTATCATTTAATTTGACAATTATGTTTTCAATTTGCTTGCAATTTGCTTGCAACAGTCCAAAAACCCAAACATATTCAATCCCCTGTGATGTATTACAAAGGAAACCTACAAACGTCACAAGTGAGAAGTTGAAACCAGAATGTGTTTGTCATTTTTCCTTGAGAAATGATGGATACTTGCTCACTGGGACCTTTTTTTTAAAAATGTTTCTTTTTACTGGAAGTCACAGCAGGGCTGAGCAAAAAAAGGTGTGCACTCGTTGAGACATTTCACTCTATTCAACCTGACCTTAATAACAGCTGCAATGCTCCATGGGTAAAATCTGTGCAACAGCACATGACGTGGAACAGTCCTGATGGGCGTCATGGTGGGTTCTGTTACTCCAGCAGTAGCTTAAAGGAGCCTTTTAAAAGATGTGATGAGTTGAGGGGAATGCGTCCACGTCAGGCGGCGTCTGAAGTGTGAGGTATTGATTTGTAATTGGCCTCCTGTCAGCATCACCTTAGCAACACAGTCACAAGTGCTCTTCAGACTGGCTGTTTTATCATGCGTGATTGTGTGTGTGTGTGTGTGTGTGTGTGTGTGTGTCCGTGCTCTATAGTGGAGAAATCCCTCCATCTGCTGTTTGGGCGCCATGGATTTGCTTTGCCCTGAGTCAGCACTTTTTATGAGACATGTACACTCACACGCACACACATGCACGTGCACGTGCGCACACACACCCCTTTCAGTATTAAGTGTTGTTATCTTGTTGCAGCCTTTTCCATCACATCCGATGTTTCTTTATGATCAGGTTCTGCCATAGCTTTTGATTCTTTCTCACTTGCTATTTCTCTCCCTCTCATTTACACACACACACACATACACACACACACACACACACACACACATACACATTTCTATGAGTATTTGCTCAAATGAAATTGAGGCTGGTGAATTTGGCCAATGGTTCACTGGCGCCAGCAGCGTGAATAATGACACCGTTTGTCCCCCGACTTTCAGGTGTGGTTTTACAGTCAAAATATGTCAGTGATGCCATGATATGTTGGCAATGATGTCGTAGCTTATGGCGTCAAAAATGCCCCCACATAAACCAGTGTTACTAGTGAGAAAGTTTTACGATGCCACTAAAAGCTGTCTGTTGTTTTTGTTGCCACAGGACAGAAATGATAAGTCTGCGTTTCTGAAGCGTTACCACAGAATCTTCTTGCTTTTAGCCGCAGCAGAGGTGGTCCACGCTGTGAGACGTCTGCTACCGGCTATGAAACAGGCTGAAGTAAATCACAGAGGAGTAAGGAAAGCTCACATATGCAGTGACGTTAATTGGTTGATGGACTGTATTCTCTGTTTCGTTTTGTGGTTTAATTTTGCTTGCGGTGCAAAATGTTACCAGAACCCTGCCTGCACCTTCAGGCTGTCATAATGATAACTACCCAAACAATACAACAGCAGCAGTTTCCCCAGGAGAGGGTGTCAGGACTGCCTCTGTCCCACTTTACTTCTTCTGCTGTCTCTTCTTTCCTTGCGTGACACAAACCACATGGCCCTCCCTCATCTCACCTCCTCCTACCCTCTGACTCCCTGCAGCAGGTTCAGCATCCCTCAGTAAAAACACATCCCACCAGTGTCTGGTACACCTCAGGATTGAGTTGACTAAAGTCCTGAAACTCTATCGCTTACTTCCTGTTTGTTGCCGGACTTCTCAGTGAGGTTAATTCAGAACTGAGACCTTTCTTTTTTTTCAAATCGAGCCACTCCGTTGCTTGCTTGGCTTTTTGCTGAGCCGTAAGTTTTAAATACCACGCTCGTTTAGTTCACGTCTCAGAAGGACGACTGTGCCAGAAGATTAAATCAGACATTTGAGCTTAGGACATTAACCGGACACAATCAAGATAATGTACAGCAGGAAGTGGGGTTTGTGTTTAAATGCAAGTGAAGAGAGTGACAATCAAGTTGGGAAATCAGATTTGGCATCACGCAACTCTTTCCATGAGAGTCACTTTGCAGAGGCCTGTTTTCACATTGACATTAATGCTCATTTTCTGTTCATGTGTGTTAAAAAAAAAGCTATGATTCAATCTCTTAAGTCAACAAACAAAAAAAGGTTCAAGCAGAGTAAAAGTTTTTACAGGCATACTTTTGAAAGCTGTCTGCTGATGTAAATGAACCTGTGTTCTTAAGATTGAGGTGGTGTGTTTTGGAATGACTTAACTGAATTTTACTTTTAGGTCTGCAACTAGCAATTATTTTCATCACTGATTAATCTGCCAATTATTTTCACTGTTAATCAATTAGGAGTTCAGTCTATAAAATGTCAAAAAACGAATTGTGAAAAATGCTCATCACACTTTCCAGGGGACCAAAGTGACGTCTTCACATTGCTTCTAATTCAGTCAACCCAGATACTCTTCATTTACTGTCATAGATGAAAAAACAGCAAATCCTCACACATGGGAAACTAAACAGCAGAAAATATTTGACATTTTTACTTGAAAAGCAGCTCTTGTTTTCATCTTGGCCTGTCAGGAAATCAGAGTTAACACAGTGTTTATTCATAACATTTGTGCATTTTATTCAGAAAATTACACATTAGAAATGACTAGTCAAATGAAATGATGATATGACATGTAACAAGCGGTGATATGAATCAGAAAATCAATTTCAAAGTCAAAGGCATGACTACACTGATACGCGGACCTCTGGTTTGATGTAGATGTACTGTGTACAGATTGATTTCAAAGTTGTGAAGCTGCTTCATCACAGCATCTTCAAACACTTGTTAAAGTTCAAAGGTCAGCGCAATACTCTCACGAGATGCGGCACTGAAACGTAAGCGTAACGCTGCCGATGGAAACAAAATCAACATGTCCAACAACAGCGACAAGATTAACAGAACACATATCAAATCTAGAATCAAAAGTCTTGGATGGAAAGCTGGACAAAAGGAGCTGTTCGTAAGCTCTGCACGACAGCGTTTTAATTCACCTACTGAAATTATGTACTTAATTTAACCATACTGCACACTGTTCACTGTCTACTGACAGATGTTGCACAGTGCACACTGTTAAGTTAATCCAACTTCTGAGTTTGTTGTCAGTGGTAAACGTTTGTCTGATTGTTAATCGCTGTGATTTCTTACACAGCCATTATTAACGAAGAAACAGACAGTCAGGGGCATCCAGGCCAGAGAGGCCCAACAGACCCTGCTTATGGAGATTCACACCCCCTATTTAATACATATAAGGTGGCATCAGTAATATTCACCTTGTTTATTTCCATAAGGGTTTGCCATGGCAGTGACAGACATCCTACAGGGGTTGTGCGGTGAACACAGTGCGTGTTAATCTCATACATCCCTGAACGTCCTCTCCAGCTGCTGCAACAGCTGTCGCCAGGACAGAATGGGAGCATGTTACCCTGAAAAACATAGGAGGGGTGTCAGCTCCAAATCACTGTCTAAAAAAAAAAAAAAAAATCACTGCAGCTCGGTGATTAAGGTCACACCAGCATGGAAATGTGAGCGAAACAAACTATTAAAGGATTTCTTAGCACATTCCACTCACCCTCTGTGCCTCGTCACCTTGTAGCCTCATAAAAAAGCGGAGCAGATGCATTAAACGGCAGGACACATCCTGACACTTAGCAGTGTAGAGTCATCAAATTGCTTTAAATATCATCCCGCTGCTTCACAGTCTAATTCATTCCCTTCAAGTGTTTGTGACTCAAATATATCCCACTTAATGTCTCAGATTATGAGGATTTTATTTATCATCATGGAACCAGAGGAAATGGTTGATATATTGCAGGGTTTTAAATCTGGGAGAATATAAGTGGACTCATATCAAAGGTGGAGGTAATGTGAACTATGTTTATACTGCAGGGTTCTCTTTGGCATTCCTGTCACCCGCAAACTTCTCATGACTAATTGCTGGACATAAATCAAACTTACAAACAAGCAGTTTGCATTCATATCCAAACTGGGAGATTTATTATTGGCCGCCGTCGCAGCACGGAGCGTCGACTCCAGACCATAAATTTATAGTTTTAAAGTTTCATTTCACGCAGATTAAAATGTAATGAGTCACATTTCATTTCAACAGTTTGTCTCTGAAACCTCACTCTCCGATCTGACACCTCTCCTCCATCGCAGACACAGAAATAAACGTGCACACACACGCACACACACGCACACACACACACAGATGTATCGTAATCTGAAGTGAAAGGTCATTTAAAACACACTCTCTGTCCCCTGTGCAGGAGCTGGTGGTTGGTCTCCCCTCGTCTCAGACAGGTACCAGTGGCTGGAGGTGGATCTGGGGAGGCGGACCCAAATCACTGCCGTCGCCACGCAGGGACGCTACGGCAGCTCCGATTGGCTGACGGGTTACCTGTTGATGTTCAGCGACACGGGACACAACTGGAGGCAACACCGGCAGGAAGACAGCTTAGGGGTAACTAGAAAAAAAAACATGAAATGTACGACTAATTTGCTTCTTAGAGTCAAGTTAAAGCCGCATCATGTAGAAATTGGCATTTTTTTTAATGCTGCCTTGAATACTTATCTTATCAACACAATGAATAAATATTGTTTACCGTTGCTGTTACCAATAGTATGTTCATGTGGTGTCAGAATAATTGGCATTCGGGAATAATCCAACTGGTTAAATTCACATGAACCACCCTTCAAGTCAGAGCAACAACTCGGAAAGAGAGAAAATCTTCATACCCAAGTTGCACATTTGTGAAATATTTTTTATGTCTTAAATGTTCCGTGTCCTTTGCGCTCCCTCGTCACATGAATGCTGGAAACAGCGGTTAACGTGTTGGGGGTTTGGACGTACAACAGATTACCTGTCGAGTTCAGGCTTCGTTACAACTCTGTTCAGGCTCAAGTTCCGCACAACAAAACCATACTGAATTCCTTAAAATAGCACTGCCTCCTTTTCCTCACTTGAGAATGCTGAATATGAGACCAGGATTCACTTCCAGTCTATTTGTGACTTCACATATCATGCCTCTTAAAGTCAGGAGACACATACCAGGAAACAGTCTTTTTATAACTCACACAAATCCTTACGCTTGCCCATTTTTCGTGCTTCTAACACATCAAATTTGAGGACAACATGTTCACTTGCTCCATAACATACCCCACCCACTAACAGGTGCCAAGATGACGAGATAATCAGTGTTATTCACTTCGCCTGTCAGTGGTCGTGATGTTATGCTTCAGTGAAATCACGTATTTATCACAATAAACATGAACCAATTTGAATAATACTTAACTAGTACAAAGTATTCTCAGATGCTGTTCAGAGTGTGAGATACCTTTTAACTGTTGATGTTTAATGCATGGTCAATAGCCAGCCTTCAGTCGAAGGGGTTTTGTTCTGTTCTGCTCAGTGGTCATGGTCTCCTCTCTTGACCTGGGCCTGCTGCGGTCTTGTGCTTTTTGCCGTACGGCAGGATTTTCATTGGTCCATTTGTGATGGGTAGTGTTGGGAATGTTACTTTTAAAAAGTAATTACTTATAGTTACTGCTTACTTCTCCCAAAAAGTGACTGAGTTTGTAACTGAATTACTCCACTATTAAAGTAACTAGTTACCAAAGAAAGTAACTTTTTTTCTTCCCCCTTTTGAGCTCGGCATTTATTTTAGTGTAGTCGGCATCAGTGTATTTAGAAAATGTCTTCCTGCATGGTGGACCGGCACCTGCTCTCCACAGTATTTTGCCAAGTGTGTGCCAGCTGTTGATAATGGGAGCATGTTCTCAGCAACATATCTGCCCATCATTGCATTCAGCTCAGTCTGTGTCACAAGTTTTTGTGAGGCTGGAGCAGTGTGTAAACTGAGCACTGCCTCTGATTGGCTTACGAACTCGTACTCTACTTTAGCCAATCATCATCACTTATGCGGTTGTCTTGTCATTCCGCCCCCTTCCCGAGGCTGAGAGTCAGGCCAGATGGCAACAGCGTCAATGTGTAGTTTCAGTTTATAATGTGCCATATTTAATTGTTGGTAACGGTAACAATGTTGGAAATAGTAATTATTTAGATTACCCATTACTGAAAACAGTAACACCGTTACTAGTAACACCGTTTATTTTAACGCTGTTATTAGCCTTGATGATTAAAAACAAATGCAGATGAAAGGTTTGGATATTAATTCAGTAGTCAACTATCATTCTAAATGTAGCTAAGTAGATTACATTCATTTAAAGTATACTTATGAGTCCAATTGCAGACCTGAAAAGTGCCCTGCCAAAATTGATTGAATTTTAAGAATTTTCTTGAAATTTGGCACAAATGTCCACTTTGATCTCAAGGATAAACTGATTAGACTCTGGTGGCTGAACATCAAGGTCATTGTGACATAACAAAACTTGTTTTTGCCCACAGCTCAGTAATTCACAAGTTAACTATGATGTTTTATATCCAAAGGTCAGGTCAAAGGTCATCTTCACTGTGACATCATAATAATCTTCTCTTTTCATTATTCAGCATCATAATTGAAATTCCTTCAAAGTTTTCCACTACTGTTATGATGTGAGTCTGAACAGACATGAATATAAACTGCAGTTTGACTGCTTGGTGGAGGTGCACAACTGCAAGTCAGTAATTACCATTTTGAAGCATATCCTTTCAAGACATCACATCATTTATTTTACTGTGAAAGATCAACTTGCAGTAGTTCAAAACATTTTAAACACATTTTGCTTTTTCTCCCAGCTGCTGTCCTTTAATACAAAAGACAGAAACATGTTTTTGTGATGATGAAGATGAAGTAACACAAGAAGTTATTAAAGCAGAAACAACAAAACTAACAAGAAAGACCAGGAAATATCTGCTGATACCATCTCAAACAGTTTCAAGTCTCAAAGCAATTTTGGCTTTGTGCCGAAACTAATTAAAACCAATCCGCCGCCTGGTGAAAAGTTATCCAAAAACTGAAAATATCCTGTAATCATCCAGTGTACACTGTCAACATCAGTGGGTTGAGTTATATATATATAAAAAAAAAAGTTCATTCATAATGACAACTTGACATACTTTACCAGCTATGACGACAGTCACGGAGGGAGCGCGGCTCAAAAATCAGGTTCACTGAAGTTAAAATACATTTGGCCTCACTGTCATAGGTGTGATTTACATTTCTGTGTGGACTGGTACTGCCTGCAGCGTCAAGGCTGCTCACCAGGAGCCTTTCACTCTTTATTAATAATGGATGGAACAATGAAAGGAGCCTGGGCACGGCTCTGTCGACTGCACAGAGCTGCTGTCACACAGTTAAACCTCCACTGACAGGAGGCTGGTGCTGTTGTTGAAAAGACTGCCGGGCGTCCAAGAAGTCGCAGCTTTGATTCCTGCCGCAGCGAGCGTGTCCATCAACAGTCTCTAAACAAGTCGCCGATGGAACACTTGCCAGCCCCGTTGTTGCGAGGCAGTCTTGATAAGAGTGTCGACTCAGTGCCTGAAATGTAAATGTGAGAGAGATCTGAATTTGACATGCACGTGGTGAATTAAACATTCTGTGGTGCGGCTCGTGCTCATGTATGAAGTCTTTCCAGCGGACTGGGGCGATGTTCACAGCCGAGGCACTTTATTCGGCCCCCTGGTCGCTTCGTGTCTGAACATGTCCCGCAGTCTTTCATTTTCACTCTCAAAATCATTCTGTTCCAGCAGTTTAAAAGCTTCTTTCAAGCTAGGGTCCATTCCAAGTTGTTGTAAAGAGAAAGAATACTAGACTGCAAAATGACTGATCACCACCAAGACAGTGTCAGAATGACTGGAAGCCATACAGATTCAGAGACAGTCAAGCATCCCCCCTTTCCTTTCTGGAAAGTCGGTGCACCCTTCTTGTTACAGCGGCAGCCTGGAGAGCAGCCTTTGATTCCCGTTTGACAGGATGCGATTTTCTCACAGTGAAGGATGCAAAATCTCTGAAGCCCGGGAGTCATCACTAAAAGGACAGAACAGGCTCTGACTCCTTGCAGCTTAAAAACTTGTTGATTTGACACTCAGCATGAAAGGTGATAAACCCAGATCAGCTCTCGGAGTGTTTATGAAGCTCCATATATTAGTCAGGCCAGCTTAGTGTGTCAGTTAAGGAGGAGATTTGACTGCAAAAACAGCTGTAGAAGTCACAGCTCCTCAATGACTTCTCAGCTTAGAGGATGTGTCTCTCACAATCTGGAAAGTAAATGAGTACATTTACTCGATTACTGTACACGATGCTAGAATTTCTAACTTCCTTGAAAAATCTAGATATTTGATACATGGGGGAATATTGCCACAAGGCTGAGGGATTAAAAGTTTACATTTCTATTAAAAGATGAATATGTCATGACTCACACTAATAAGCTATTTAATTTCAAGACTAGGACTATGACTAAATCTAACATAGCTGCTAAAATGAACACTGGTACACACCCATTGTAAAATCTGGATCTGATGTACCCCGATACATCAACTGCAATAGTTTGTAAACCATTCGAACTGTCAAAATGACCATTTAGGGTGGGTCTGAGCTCATTTCGTGATGATTTCCTATGATTTCATATGGGAAATTTCTTATTGGAAATACTCCCCAGAAGGCTAGTTGTATAGCTGCGCTTGCAAAGAACTATGTCACGAGTGACAAGAGATTGCTCATGAACTGTTCAAGATAGCAAAATGTGCATTTAGGGCCACTAAAGTCCCAAACTGGGTGACTCATTTAAACTTTGAATCACTGCTCTATGTTAAGGCATGGCGAGGCAACAAAGCCCCAAAGAGGGGTGGGATTGAGCTCAGTTCAAGATGACCTCCCATTACTTCTTATAGGAACATCATTCACATTTTTCTGCAATTCCTGCAAAAAGTGTTGGCGAGTCGCTACAAAAGGTCATGCCACACTTGTCCTATTGATTCCGCTATTTTGGTAATTTGCCGCAAAAGCTGCAGGACTAGTTATATGTTGAAAAAGTCACACAGATCCATCTGTAATGACACATATTTAGAGTAGCGTTCTACATCAGGCACTCTAAATCATCTTTTCTTTCTTGCAACAGCCACATCAGACTCATGAAAGCATGTTGATGCCTTAATAGATGCCCTAAATAATGTATTTTTGCACTGTTGCGATACGTTTACTAAAGTAAGGCACTCCAGCACTTCTCCCAACACTGTTCTTGATTTTCACTCATGCCCTCCCTCCTCCCCTTCCTCCTCCTCATCGCATTTTCTATCCTCCCCTCTCTCCTTGACTGAGGTCTTGTCAGAGGCTACTCATATTTCAAAACATGCTCGGGGACGTAAATGAGATGCCACTCTCCTCAGCCTCCTCAGCAGGAAACAGAGGCGTTTGTTGAGCTTAACGCTTCGCTGCCCAGCCGGCTCAGCTTCTTCAAAGCGCTGAAGACGCCACTGAGATCACAATTATGCGGCGGCAGGGAAGCCAATTTCCCTCACACAGACACATCAGTACATGACACACACTCTCAAGTAGGTAAGACAGACACAAGCAGACGCACATGCACTCAAACACATGCACGCACAAACCACAGCTGCAGCTTGGCTTTTTTTTTTTTTTTTATCCCCCCCTCGTCAGTGTTAATGCTGCTCCGTGTGTACTATTTGTGTGTCAACTAGAGAATCCCACCAGATTCTCACAGGCAGCTGATTGGGAAAGTGGAGGCCATTAGTCTTTTTAAAGGGGCTTGGTACGGAGACAGAATAGGTCCCCGAGTTATTGATCACCAGACAAAGAGAGGGGAGGGACGTTATCTGCAGGTAGGATCAATGACCCCTTGAAAAATGCAGAAAGACCAGTGAGGTTGGGGAGAGTTTTTCCCTGCACTCCAAATGTAAATTCCAGCAAAAACAGGTGCATCTCCTTCTTTAAAACATCATTACATTGCAAACATGAGACTGAATAGAAGATGAGGGCAGAAGAAAGTAGCTTTTAGCGTCTAAGACAGCCAGGAGACTTCAAAAGAGAATATGTTCCCTGAGTAAACAGCATATTTGTGGGTATCAAAGTACAAATAAACAGACCCTCTGTTCCTGTCTAAGGTGCTCCCAGGAGCGATTTACTCCATCAGATGTTGACTGCTGTAGTAAAACATGGATGGTTGGATGTTGGAATTAGGATATCTAAAATACTGTATGTTGTCGTGTTGCTTCAGGCTTTTCCAGGAAACAGTAATGCAGACACGGTGGTCCAATACAAACTGAAACAGCCCGTGATAGCCCGCTACCTCCGCCTGATTCCTCTTGACTGGAACCCCACTGGGAGGATTGGACTCAGACTGGAGATATATGGATGTCAATATAGTAAGTCCGCCCTCTGTGTTTTTGACTGTGTCAGCTGGAACTGGTGCAAATCCTGAAAAAGATGAAGATGTAAACATGAAGTTGTGTAATTGGATGTTCAGCCTTTGTTGTTCAGGTCAGGGATTCAGAGAAAAAAGATCCCTGGTTTCACTGTTTCATGGTTGTAATGCATTCTTCCCGGACTGTAAGAATGGTAAATGAAAATAAACGAAAAAGAATATTTCACAGCAGTATGGCTGTTTATAATCACGATTATATATAATTTTGTCTCCCAGCAACATTTCATTTTATGCTTTTGTTTTTAACAGTTGCTGTCCTAGGAAACAGAAATATCATAGTAACCAAATAGTGCAACACAAAATAACAAATACAAATAAAGAAAACTGAAGGTGCTGGACCTTTGGTAGGGTTATAACTTTTTTAATGCAAGTTTTGCTGTTTGGAAATTCGTCTTCTTGAACGACCCCCTGGCCATTGTCAATTGTGTATCCAGATTCTTCCTTACTGATGACTCAAGAGATTCACTGATTTAATTTACCTGAACTTGTTGCTGAAAGACGTTTTAAGATGACACACCAGGTTTGTTTGTTCTGGCTGCAGCAGAAATTGTCTATATTTGTTTATATGTTTCTTTTTGAGAACAGAAACACTCTATGTTGGTTCGCCTTCACGTTTACAACACGGTAACATTTTAAATGGCGTTTAATGGTGGTATTGGTTATTTGCTGCACCCCTAGTTCAGGCTCATTTACATTACAGCATTCATTATTGCAATAAATGTAAAAATGTGAGACACATTAATTATTTTAAGACATTTAGGCATTCATTGGCATAGAGCAATTCCGCTACATGGTACAATTTAACTAGCAATGATGTTTTTGAGACTTTCATTTTACTTTTACATAAACAAGCATAGAGGGGTAGCAGCCTGTAATGTATTATATACTGAGTTGGTTTAGGCAGAACATTGATCAAGTCCTTCTACTCATTCCTAACAGATTTATCACAACTTGTAAGAATGTTTGGCCAGAACTGTCAGTAACTTTTTTTGTGAAAATAAAAACACGCTGTCCTCTCAGAGTTTTTGTTGGAACAATTTGATTTTGATCCATTGAATCGTGCAACACCTTCAGAAGCACAAGCAATCTGTACACTACAATATAAATCATTTCTTTTAAGCCACTTTCTAAAACAATCACGAGTCTTATTGGACTTATTGGATGCTCCAGAACAAAAACTTGTGACTGTAAAGAAGTATCAAAGAATCCTTCAATAAGTTTATTACATCTCTTTCATGAAGTAAAATTGAAAAACAAAACTGAAATTGACCTGAAGAAGGTCTGCATATAGACACACAGTAAGTGGTTGATAGTGTACACTGGTCCACAGAGGTCACTGTATATATGGTTAACTTTACATCACTTTTTAAACTGAGCTGTGAGGTTTAAGGAATAGAGAAAAATGTATACTTAGAACAACAAAAGTACTTTCATGGACTAGATAATTGTATTTGGATTTTCAGTTTGTGACATATACATTGACCACACTGTATGATTCTTTTAAAACTCACAAACTTATGGATGTTGGATGTTAAGAGCTACATGCTAAGCTGTACTGCTAGCTACAGGTTCAGTGACATAAGTGAACGTCACAATACACACTTGTGTTTAACATGATTACTGGTCTGTGGTGCTTTGCAAAAACCAAAAAAGAAAGAAAAAAAGTATGTTTTTGAGATTCAGATTTCTTGATGAATTCTCCACTCATGGCTGTTGGAAAGTCTGTATGTGTTAGATGTAATTTCCCATCAAAATGTTAGATGGTATGTCATTTAAATTGATGAATGTGTTATTGTTTGTCTAATGAAGCTCTTCCTCCTGCTCTGTAGCTTCTGACGTGGCCAACTTCGATGGCAGCAGCAGCCTGATTTACAGACTGAGTGTGAGGCCCAGCTGGTCGGAGATGGAGGTCATATCTCTGAAGTTTAAAACCCTGAGGAATTCTGGGACACTGCTCCATGCAGAAGGACAGAGAGATCACAGCCTCACTCTGGTGTTGGAGAAAGGAAAGCTTCTGCTCTACCACCAACAAGGTACAATGAACAAGTGAGAAAATGAGGGTTTATCTTAGCTGTTCCTAGGACTGCACTACTCTGGACAGTGATCTCAGATGTATCACCACTGCCTTCGTTTGTCCACCACAGCTATGTCCGGCTGGTTAGCCAGGAAGTCCCACATGATCATGGCTTGGTCATTCTCCACCACCTTTGTAGGTGTCTCCCATATTGACCTAGAGGCTTCCAGCCACTTATTATGTAGATGGAGCCACATGTATGCCTGCATCTCTTCACCCACTGTTGTGTGCTGGATTGTCTCAGGGGCATCTTTGAGACAAGAAGGCAGGGGGTCCTGCCTGGTGTGGTAGACCCTTCCCTAATGGATCTTGTGCTGAGTGCCTGCCTCTGTGCTGCCATGATCAGTGCCTCTGCACTGTCTTTAAGTCCAGCTTTTCCCAGTCACTGGCAGGATTTTCGTGATATCAATCACTTCTGCAATCTGTTGATGGTACAAACCGGGCAGGGGATTGTCCTGCCATGATGTTTCCCTCTGCTCTTCCTTTTTCTCCTCCTACTCACTTAGCAGTTCATCACTTGGGACCATCTTCTTGTTTTGTTGTTAGTTGATCCTGGATAGTGGCTTTGACACTCTGTAGTCCTCAGCCTCCTTCGGGCCGCTTATTGTACAACCTCTGGACGCTTGACTTGGTGTACAACCCTGCATGCACTGTGAGGAACTTTCTTGTCTTAGTATCAGTGACCTCAGTCTCCTTCGTCAGCCAGCTTATCTCGCCAGTGGGGTATCTGATGACTGCCTGGGCGTAGGTTTTGATTGCTCTAGCCTTGTTCTTTCCATTCAGCTGTTAGCCCAGAGACCTCCTTGTGATTTTGCTTGCAGGACCCTTAAGTAGTGAGCTGCCTACATCTCCTATGTTGCCTTCTGGTAGCTCCACCCCTTCACTCTGAATCATCTTGTCATTTCTGTAGATCTTGGTGATGTGAATGAGTGAGTCAAAGTCTCACTCACTCCTGGCATACATAATGTCATCCATGTAGAGGAGGTGGCTGGTGAGCATATCTCGGCCTGATTCTGTTTAGTTAATCATTCTGGATGGGTCCCATCCATTAGCAGCTGGTTTATTTGTGCTGCCAGGCTTTCATGGAGTGCTTGAACTGTGCTTTAGCTTCCAGCTCTTTATACTTCATAGGCTATTTCTTCATTTAGCTGTGGTAGTAGGCACTACAGGGCACCAGGTTTCCAGCTTGGTCGTGATCTTCAATCTCAGGTCACCTGTCTGTGAATAGTAAATGTAATCAGTCCTCTGATGTTATAAATGTGCTGAAGCGCATCAGTCACTGAGCTATCCAGTATACACACACACATACACACACATATATCAATATATCCATTTTTAGATACTGTCTGCATATAGTATGAAGCTTTTGATATGTCTTTAATTTATTAATTAGGGAACTTCGCCAGCTGATTTAAACCAGCCTTACCCACGAGTGGCTATATTCTGTGTGTGTGTGTGTGTGTGTGTGTGTGTGTGTGTGTGTGCATGTGTAAGGATACTGTATATTTTGTTATGCTTGGTATGGTAGGGTGAGGACCCAAATGCGGACACTAAAGCTGGAAATAGTTTCAGGAGTGATTTATTGATTTCACAATGGTGCATATAGAGAGGGAGTTAAATCCTCCAGGCAGAGTCCCTGTCTGGTCCCATGGAGGTGGAAGTGGAGGTGGAAGTGTAGGTGCGGTAGCTCATGGTGACGCTGGTGGTAGCGTGGCATGTCGAGACGCCAGAGAGCACGGAGTGAGTTGGCTGGCCACAGAGGTGTGGAGGGCTGGTTGGCTGGAGCAGGAAACACAGGAAGTCGGCGGCCTGGTGATCAGCAGAGAAAGCACGAGAGTAATTACAATTCAAAGTCATGGAGAGCGACAGGCGACCTAGAGCCTTGTACCACATCGAGTAGACATAATCATCTGGCAGCAGGTAGTGTGAAGGGCAGGCTTTATCAGCAGCTGCTGATTGCCAACCTGCTGCAGGTGCACCTGTGACAGTGGCTGTGGTAATTGAAAGCTCCGCCCAGCCTCTCCATGCTCCTCTGTCAGCACCAGCCAGAAAACAAGAAACCACACCAAGCACCTTAATAACCTACAAATACTACAGGACATGACATATTTATTGTATTTAGCTTTTGGATATAATGTCTTTGATTTATTAGAGTACTTTACACTATAAATATAGAGGACTAAAAGTGCCATATTTCAATGAATATATACACCATTAATTAATTAATTAAATGTGTCATTAATTGATTAAAATTCATTAAAATACCAAATCACAATTTAATTAATAATTTCATAGTCCTGTGTTGCAGTGCTTCATGAATTTATTTTATCTGTCAAACTCACTCATCAAAGCCAGTGGGCGGGGCTAACACAAATTTAGTCTAATCCATTGCTTTGGTCTGAAGTCTTGAAACCGAAGAAGAAGAAGAAGAAGTCTTTCAAAACATGGTGGCTACGTTGATGGAGGATCCCCATGAACTTTCTAGTGTGGGCAAGTTTTTAAAAAAAAATTATTTAATTATGGTACTTTTAGTCCTCCATATATACAAAACAAGCTGTTTGTGCAAAAGAAATCCAGTAACGCAACTGCTGCAAGCATGTGTGTGCTATATGTTGTAACTATGAATAATAAATGGATTCATTCATATAATGTTATATATCATAAATGTGCTGTTTTATTCTTAACATACAGTGTAATAATAAGTTACATTCACCTGGATCTCAGAGGGAATACAGTCTTTTGGTAGGATGAGAAACAGCACAAGTTGCCATCTGTAGGGTAAAGCACTGAAAAGCTGTTATATAAGGAGGCTGAATCCTTGGATATTTTAATTTAAACAAGTATTTTTAACTTATTTCTTGACTTTTTCGAGTAAACTGTGTAGCTTTATCTGTTTGTTCGTTGTTCATTGCTCTGAGTACATGTCAGCCAAACTCCTAAACCGAACTGTAATTATGCACTCTCAAGCTCCAGAGTGTCCACCAACCTGCCTCTATATGAGGAATTTAATATCCAGCACATTTTGGTACCCACAATAAAATGTAGTGAGCTTCAAGTCAGTCTCCATCCATCTGCTGGTTGTTTGTGTGTTTGTCAGATGTGATTTCTGAGACACCAGTGATCCAATTTTGAGGACACTCGGGGGAATTTGGAATTTGTTTATCCATATGTCTCAAGCAATAGCTCACGCAATTTTAAAGAAACTCAGGGGAATTGCTGTAGTTCACCATTGTAGGTGTGCAGTTATTGCAGATCAGTACAAGGAAACATACATGTTATTGACAGACTGTGGAGCATCTTAATCAGAAAAATGACTGATAGCACTGTTGATTCTGCAAATTCAGTTTTATGTTTTGACAACACTGTGCTCATGGTCTGTTAAGGTTAAGGCACAAAAACACTTAGGTTAGATTTAGGAAAAGATCAGGTTTGAAGTGCATAAGTGCTCAAAATACCTGCTTGGGTTGCCATGGCCACAGCGGAAGATGCCCACAGGTCTTCTAAAAAACATCCTGTGGTGTCATAGTTACTGATGTTAAAATGCGGTGGTCCCATGTCAAAAACAAATGATGGCTTCACACTTAAGAATGTTGAGACGCCCTCTCAGACTGCAATCACAACCCAGTCGCCAGAATAAATGCAAGCTGAGTATATTTCAGTAAAACCACAGTTAAGTTCGAGTCATGGGTTACTTTAGGCTGCAACTTTACCTTTGGTTCAGTTTTCTATCTTTCCCTTGTCACACAGTTGTGTTTATGCTCTGATTAGGTTTAGGCACATAAAAACAGTTAGGGTTTGGAAATGACATGGTTTGGTTTAAAATGCCTGTTTTGATTGCAACAAACATGGCTGGAAATGTCCTGAAGTCTCCTTCAAAATGTCTGGTTCTGACACCACAAACCCGGCTGGAGATGGCCTGACCTACCTTAAAACATATCCAATATAGGTTGCCACAAACACAGCTGAAAATGTCCAGTGGTGCAACGCTGGGTATTGCCCACAATGCAGACTTGAACAACGGTTGCCTGTTTGGCAGCCTCGCTGCCTGCAACCTGAATGTCAGGTAATAAATATCTAATTCAAACATGACACAACAGGCATTGTGGAAATGTCAATAAGGTATGTATGACACGCACAATAGTAAGCAGATCAGGGGTTTGAGAAATCGTTAACCAGTCCTGGCAACTTGGCTGGTAGCATCATTAGTTTTGGAAAACATGTTTCTTCTTCTCTGTTTTTTCTTGATTTTTTTCCTCACTTTCCCCCAATCAACAATCTCTCCCTCACTCAGTTTCTCTCTCTGCTTGGCATCCTCTTTCATTATCTCTCTCTTTTAATCTGATAGATGAGAGCGACATGTGTTAAGAGTGAACTCTGTGGAGCTCAGTGGGCTAGCACAGCATAACATGATCCATGGCCTCTATATGCACAGAATGGAGCACCTCAGAGACTGTGGGAGGGAATGTGTGTGTGTGCGTGTGTGTGTGCGTGTGTGTGTGTGTGTAATTGAGGTTAAACCTGAGGTGTTGTCCGACTGCCAGGCCGTGTTATTATCACCATACGGCAGACCTCTCATCAGCGTCTGGCTGTCTGCTCAACAGTCATTCCTTTCCCTGCTTTCATAAAGGTTTTCCATAATAATTACATCCCTGGAATATGTAAGTAGGAAAGAAGTCGTTTCTCTAAATTTGGTGTGATTTTAACACATAGCTATAATTACAGGATAGTCTGACATTAAATTTGTAGGTGTTGTAATTAGTCTTCCTCTTCAAACTGGACTTTAGGAGATTGCTGATAGAGTACAGAAGATTCAAAGGCAGTGTGAGGGTATGTTGAGTTTGGTAGATGTGAAGTTCACAGCCTGGAACACTGTGGCGTCAAACACTATCACCAACATTAATACTGGACCACTGTCATGCTCTATATTTCACAATCCCCACCACGTGACCATAGCATCACGCACACCACAAATCCTGGGTTTCTGCTAGGGATGAGCCAAATGCTTCAAAACTTCCACCGCAGCCGTACTTATCGACTTCCAAATCAGTTTTTGCAGGAAGGAGACTGATAGAGAGAGCAAGCTCATGGAGCTACAGATTCATCCTCATTTGTACTCGTTCATAGGCTCATACCATTTTGTACGGTGGAGGGGTCTGTGGTGGAGTTACAGGCAAGTAGGCAGCAGAGTCAGTGGTCGCAGCTCGAGACTGTGTAAGTGTGACACCATTGGATATTTTTAAGGAGACCTTCGGAAAATTTCCAGCCATGTTTTTGGGGGCTGAAACAGGCATTTTAAACTAAGACACAATCTTTTACTGACCCTCACCAAGTAGTTTTTCTGCCTAAACATAACCAGAACATAGAATAGAAAAAAAATGTAAAGATTACCACACATCTGTGGTTTGCAGAAACACATATCCAGCATTTCTTCTGGCAATTGGGTTGTGTCAAAACCACAATCAATGCACATACAAAGCAGCGAGGGAGCGTTTCTGGCTGTGATGAGCTCAACACTTACTCGCTTGTCAAGTTGTGTTCTAAGACTTTGGAAGCAGGGACAGTTGGTGATGCCTCAGTAAATAACGACCACGAGTTTGACAGCTTTTTTTTAGAAGCTCTGAATATTTCCCCGGTAATCCTCACTGAAGCTTTGAAAACCAGACAATGGTATTCGGGACAGCCCAAGAATCTGCAGGTATTTGTGAACAGAAAAGCATGTGGTGAGATATTACCTCTCTCCCTGCTTCCTTCCATCCTCCACACTTGTCTTTACCTCCGTGTGTCATTCACTTTCTGCCTTCCGACAATAAAAACAGAATATTGTTCAATTCCTCCTAGTTCGGAAGGGGTGCAAAGTATTAATTCCCTGGTGATATTGTCTCTCTGTCAGCGGTAGAGAGGTCTTATCAGTGGAAGCCATCTGTCTGACACCAGCTCCCTGACTGACGCCTGTCACATCTCGTTGCTAGACCCGAGTCGATATTCAACAACCTGCTCAAAGAGCCCTGGTAGCCAGGAACGAAAATAAACACTGCCCAGTTTTGTATCGGAGCAGAGATTAGATGGAGCTATGGTAATCCAGTAATACAGGCAATACAAAGCGCTGTCACTGCACGTTCCTGTGTCTGTCCCAGACTTGTTCCCCTCCCTGGCTGCCTGACTGCCCCCTCTCCCTCCATTGTTATTTATCACCGTCTCCCGCACATGTCGCCCCAATTTCTGCCCCAGCTCGATTTTTATCAAGAGGCGATTATTTGCCTTTTTTCAATTGCACACTCTTTGTCTCTCTCTTTCGCGTGCCCTCCCTCCCTCCATCACACTCTCCCAGGAGTTTGCGCTCGGCAGACAGTGTAATTTAGATCAATAGCTTAGAGCATCCACCCTGAGCCACAGCATGCTCCTCCACAGTCATCTGTTGGCTGGAGAAGAGAAGAGAAGAGAAGAGAAGAGAAGAGAAGAGAAGAGAAGAGAAGAAAAGCTCAAACGAGTGGAGCAAAGATGAAACCTAAAGATTTAGATGCATTATCTCCATAGCTCCAGACTGGAGCAATTCTCTGAGACTCCTCATGCTTATCTTCCCATTTGGCACCCTGATCCCGCTGGTCCCCGGGCCTCTTTAACAGTGATACAGTACATGTCATATCATGAGGAAAACAAGAGGAGAGCTAAAATGGCTAATGATGGTTAACACTTTGGGGATATGTGTCACTTAAAAACACACAAACATAAAGAGCTCAGCTGGTGCAGATGTGTGTGACAACCATTAGCATAAAGTAATGATGAAAATACACGGTCATGCAGACACGCAGATGGACCAAAGAGTGGCACACAAACAAATAAATATAACAGTCAGACACCATCTCTATGTCCCCGTGGCCGTCCAAGCAGTCGGAATAATTTGGCTGCCTCATTAAGATTTATGTCCACGATCCAAAACCATCTAATTTCCTCTCTGCTTAACATTTATCAAAATGTCAGTTGGCTACAATGTAGCCCGCTGCTTCATAATTCAGTTCAATTCTGAACTGTCACCGGGAAGCTGTAATACACAGCAGTAAATACACTGAGGGTTTGTGTGTCCTGCTCCAGCGCTCTCTGGATGAGCGGTGTTAAGTATTGCTGACTAAATTAGGACGGTGTCAGAGAGGCGTGCAGGGCGAGCTGCATGTTAAGTGAAAACCTGATGTTTTTCTACGTATCCTCAACAATAATCTGCGGTTGTGTGCTGGCTCTGTTCCTCTCTGTGTGATAGAACACTGAATATTTCAGATTTTGCAGTGACAAAACATCAGCAGGATCACAAATGTTTTCACTGATCACGCAGAGCGAGAGCAGCTACAACCTGATCTTCCCCGGAGGCATCTGCAGAGAGCGGCTGAGAAGCGATGAATCTCTCTGGTCAAAGTGTGCCAGTTGGCAGAGAAAACAGGGGACGATGAATTGTGGTGATTACTGTTGCATTTGCTTAATCCATTCCACTTTTTCTACAGTGATTTACAGTGAACCCCCAGGAGTTTCTGTCGTAAACGCCCTCCTACGAGTCTCCTGCAGGACTCTTACTGTAACACATTTTCAGTTTCTTTACTGCTCATTCGCTCTGTTGTCTGCAGCAACAATAGAGCCTCCTTCTCAAAATCAGGATAATGTAAGCTACATATTCAATATGGGTAATGGAAATGACTGGCCACTCTGTGGGGTAATAGGATACGGTTAGCGATGGCAACAATGTGCTGAGCTCAGTACACAGACCCTGAATCTATTGTTCAGCTGCTAGCTTACTTAGTAGCTCAAAGCTCACAGCTCTGGGCCGCAGAGCGAGTTAGCAGCGGCTGCAGTGAGAGTCTCGTTCAGAGGCTCACCAAAACACAAAGCTCGCAGCCCCTGAGCCAGGCTAACCCAGTTAGCAGCAAGCAAACGTGTCAGCAATGCAGCAACTTATGAAATGGGTAGTCTTTTTGGACTTTTTGTTTGTGGTGGGGTTTTTTTTGTGTGTGTGTTTTTGTGCTATGATTGTGATATTTGACATTTGAGTTAATTGATGTATTTAGTTGCTTTTTAGTTGTATTTTCAACTAAAAAGCTAAGAGATCTTGTGGAAAGTGGCAAGCTAGCTGCTACAACCCATCTCCCAGCTGGCCAGTGGGAGCTGAGGGGCTGATCCATGTGTATTAGAGAAGTGATTCTGGACCGAGGTAAATTTTCTTTTGGATTCTTTCAAACTTTAGCTTGCTCTTCAATATTTTTTTGTTTTTTTTTGGATGATTCGACTATTCGGTCATTTAAAATGTAAAAACAAATGAATAAATACATTTAATAATTCACAATTTCAATTGTTTTCTCCAACAAACTGTTCAAAACCAAAGAAGGAAAAAATGAGATCACTGATCTGCCCATGAATTGATTTATCACATCTGGGAAGATGAAACCAGACAATCTTTGGCATTTTTGCTTGGAAATCACTGAAACACTTGTTGTACAAAATAGTTGGTCTATCAGTCAATCAACAAATTGTTTTAACCTGATATATAACTGCTTATTATATTGCATTGCTTATTTTGAACAGTTTATAAATGTTTTCAAGTGTTCTGTGTTATGTAGAACTAGTTGTTTCAGTCAGCGCATTGTCTGTTTTTCATGTATTTATTCACTCTGTTTCTGAACATGCTTTGGCAACATGTTTTTTGATCCAAACATTATGCAAATAAAGCCGCAGTGAGTTGAACTGAAGAGACAGAGAGACACCTGACACAGCAGTGACATGAATATATCACTCTGCTGTTTCCCATTCACCCCCTCCCCCCAGTTTGTGTTATGGTAATAAACTCACTTCCCCGATGTGACTAAAACTGAGAATTGGTTTAGTGAAAGTACACTATTTTCACAGCCAGGCTGCATTTCAAAAAGTGACATCACGTGACGCTGAAATGCTGAAACAATTATAACCGTCTGTCTCCTGATAAGACCTGTCATTGTCGTCCTTCGTAAACAGATTTAGAGCTCGAGCAAAGAGCCATAATGGAGCAGCAGACAGAATATGATAAGGTGATATTGCCCCAGGGAGCTGTCTGGAACAGTAGACTCTTGGAAAGTGGAAACCGCTGTTGAGCGCAGACTCCTCAGATTAAAGACAAGAACATTCAATATTAGCCTACTCAGTGTGGATAAATCAAGCAGTTATTGCTCACAGGCATGCAGGCGATGAGCGGAGGAATGAGGAGGATTAAGACTGACATAGAGTAAGGAAGAGAGAGGGGGTTTCATGAATGAAAGTTAAGTGTTTCTATAAATGTTTGACCTTGCATTTCATTTATTGATTGCTCGCTTTCTATTTCCACTTATTCGAGCCGTAACCAAATACGCCATTTCATTAAATGTCCCGATCATCTATCTATCTATCTATCTATCTATCTATCTATCTATCTATCTATCTATCTATCTATCTATCTATCTATCTATCTATCTTGCTCCCTCTGTCAGCAGAAACTCTTCTCTTCAGACATGGATTCTCCAGTTTAAACCTGCTGGTGTTGGGTCTGTCATTAATTATGTCCTGCTGTCATTTTGCAGCTTCATCATTTACGGTGCGTCCTCCTCCCTCACAGCATATGGATACCTGTGCTTTAATGAGTGTGAGTGACCTCAGTGACACGCTGCCTGTCAGGAACAAAGATGAAAATATTCCACTGAAGCTGCAGCCTTTCCGCTCACTTTTTGTGTTGATCAATCGAACATGAACCTTCCTTCATGCTCAACTCCTCAACGAAATAAGTGCAAAAGTGCTTTCTAATGATTTCTTCAGGCAGGTTGTCCTTGTTAAGGATGCATTATGGAGGAGGAGGAGGAGGATGCTGACCTTGTAGTGTTTTTGAGGCAACAGAAAAGAATCAAAGTTTCTCAGCAGGAAGTGCACATAAGAGGATTTCTGCATTACCTGGAGTCACTGCGCAGCCATCACACACACCATCACGGCAACAAAATCGATTGTTTTTCATTTTCTCAACCCCGTTGTAGGTGTGAGTTCATCCTCCGGCGGGCAGCTTCTTGTGTCTCTGGGAAGTCTGCTGGATGACCAGCACTGGCACCATGTGAAGCTGGAGCGGCTCAGCACTCATCTCAACCTCACCGTGGATAAAAACACCCAGCAGGTCCACGTACCGGCTGAGCTCAGCCACTGGGACATTCACCAGGCGAGAGAAACCGTTCAGCACACGCAAAAACACTCACATTTTAAAGACGCACTCCTACCGAAATCTCTTTGTAGTCTCACTCTTTATGGAATATTGTGTGGTAGCTCTAATCATTTTCAATTCCTATTAATTCCCTTTGAAACCACATGTCTGCTGTTTTAGTTGTGATCTAACCATCTGGTTATTGAGGCAGAAGTTGTGAATTAAGGCATATTGCATATTCCAATTAGATATTATTCAGAACTTTACGATGATGTTTTGATGTGATTTATGCACTGTTGAAACTTAAAGTACACAGCTGTATCTCGAAACTTTACAGTAACTATTGAAGCCTAGAGGTGATGATAGTTCTTGACTCTTTCTTGATTGATTATTATTTTTTTTTTATACATATATCACATGTGTTGTTTTCTTGTGCAGCTGAGTCTGGGAGCTGTCCAGAGCCACGGACTGCAGAAGCCCATCCTTTCCAACAGGAACTTCCATGGCTGCCTGGAAAACCTGCTGTACAACGACCTCAACCTGCTCTACCTGGCTAAGAGGAACAACCACCAGGTGTCTGCTGTGGTGAGTTGCTGTGTTGCAGCATCTCTGGAACAGCTATGGAGAACAAGTGCAGGGCCTGTTCAAAATGATTGCTCGGCCGCTGTAGCTTTCTTGAGAACAGCTCCTCCAAACGACTTCACAGTCCACGCTGGCTGCAGAGGGATATCAAAACATTAAAAGACGAACGTATCTGATGTCTCAGCCTCGTAGGTGGTGACTCATATTCACTTTCAGCAGTTTTCAGGTGTTAAGTTACTGCTGGTGAAAACCCAACGTTTCCTGATTGAATGATGACATGACTACATGACAGGGGACTTTCATAGTAAACAGCTTATAGGAATTTAGGTGTGTTTATCTTCGTACCAGCCGAGCCGTGTTAGCAGAATTCCTCATCAATGATACCACGCAGTATAGTAGTTTAGTATATAGAGACATGTACTTTAAATATCAAAACTAAGTGAACTCCATCCAGAGAAATAGCTGCTGATTGTCAGATCTTATATATTTTTCATATATATTGGGATATTTTATTGTTTCACTCAATTGTTTACTCTGCAACATCTCAGAATTCGTACTATGCATTTTGTGATATACTTTTTTAGTCCCAAAATATAATGCGACCCTTTTTTATTAGGCTCTTATTGCATATCCATGCACATGCATATAGTCACCCATATCCCAATATCCCAAACTCATTTTGAGTGGTGTATTATGGTGTACCATTAGATCATTATTACTAAGCAATCAGCTCACTGTTGATTAAGGAGGGGCAAAACTTGTAACCATGGACTGAAACCAATGATTATTAGGGATTATTCTGATGACTGTTTTCTTGATTCATCTGATTTAAACCATCGGCAAAATAGTCGCCAATTACATTTCTGTCAGTTGACTAATTGATTAATTGACTAATCATTTCACTTTGACTCAGCTTGAGCCATTATACAATAGGGTAAATATGGATCTTAATTTTTAGAGTGTAAAAACATAACTACTCAACTTCAGAAACCACACACACACACCAGGCATCCGTATATGTGTATGTAGTGATAGCAGTTAACAAAGACACAAAGTTACTTACCTCCTTATGTTCCTTGTTACGTCCTAAAAAGTGTTGCCTTATAAATCTGTTGATCACACAAGCAATTGACTCTTTTGTCCTGTAGTTTCTCAGTTGTTAACACCCTTTATTGGCATTGTAATCAAACGCCGCCATTCTGAGAAACTTTAGAACGAGTTGACTCTTCCTCCCACTATTTTCTCCTCTCCCCTCATCAGCGTCGTTATTATGCTAATGGTCACTGTCATGATTATTATTGTCATTAACATTATTTTCATCATCTGTATCATCATCCTCTTTATTTTTCATTCCCACCATCATCATCATTATTGCCATTAGCATCATCATAATCTCCTTCATTATCATCACCAGTGTCATCACTCGCACATTCCGGAGTTAGAGAGCCCAAAGCAAAAAAATTCTAAAGGAGGGAAGTAGAAAGTTAGAGAAGGAGAAAAATGAATCAGGGTCCGAAGATGAATGAAAATGAGGGAGAAACTGGCACTTTTTGATGCACATTAGTCATTACAGAAAAACTTATTTAATATGATTTTTATGTTTGCATGATAATGAGAATCAATTCACAATTTGTAGCTCACATTATGCTGTTTAAGAAAGTTCCCTGAATACATTATAAAAACCTCTAACTTTATCAAATATCCATTGTGCTGAATGTCTTTACCCCCCCACAGGTTATTTTGGTGTTGTGGTGTTTTACGGATATTTTGATCTTGCTAATGCGTCTGTACTTTGGATTGAACTGCAACACTTTTGAATGCAATTGACAGCTTCAGGAGATGTGAAATGTGAAATGAATATCGAATGTGGGTGCAAACACCGTTTGACCCTGATGCTTCAGGTTTTCAGATTATTTTAGCTGCTCAGCTGATATCAATATGTTAATACAGGTGTCCTTTTTCAGAGAGCTGCTGATGAGACCTCTGTGACATCGAGTCAGACCGAGTCAGCCTCCGCAACTAATGAATATTCATGTTTTATTATCTCTTTCATAATCATTTCTCTCTCTCCCTTCCCGCCTCTCTCTCCCAGGGCAACGTGACCTTTTCTTGTGCTGAGCCAGTTTCGGTCTCTGCGACGTTCACTGCCGCCCACAGCTTCCTCCAGTTGCCAGGGCTGACAACGTGGTCATCCGGGGTCATCTCTGTGGCGCTGCAGTTCCGGACGTGGAACAAGGCTGGGCTTCTCTTGACCTTTGACCTCCCGCAGCAGGAGGGCATGGTGTGGCTGTACCTGAGCGAGGCCAGACTGCGCCTACAGATCAGTGGAGGTGGCAGGGCTCAGCTGGACCTCAGCGCAGGTTGGGCCCTTCATAACATTATCAGTTTTTCATTTGTTTTTTGTTCTGTTGCAAAACATCCATCCATCATCTGTACACATTATATGTACGCCGCTTAATCCTCTGCAGGGTCGCGGGGTGTTGCAAAACAGAGATGAGATAACATGTTCTCATAGCTCAGATTTAAAAAAAAACGCTGAACCGGCCCAAGGCCAAATGGAGGAGTGGCTGTGCTGAGCTCTTATTTACATTCAGATGTAGACGAACAATAAATCAAAGGAAAAGACTTAACATGGTCGCTCTGTTGCTGCGGAGGGCTTCTTGCTGAGGTGGTTTGGGATGGGAGTGGTGTCTTCCAGGATGACACTGCCCCCTACCCAACCACAGTGAATGGTTTGATCAGTAAAATGATGTGAATCATATGGTACAGCCTCCCCAGTCCCTAGCACTATGTTTTTCGCTGTAACCAATGAAACTGGCTACACCAGGCACAACAGTAGCGTGTAAGTGGTGTATATTTGCCAAGGAGACCCACTTTACAAGTGTAAAAATACACAAAACTTCAATTGATATTTTTTAAGTGTGCACAAGGTGCCAGTAAACAGCAAATGACTCTATCTGGCTTCCACTTTGGGATCTTTATCACCCTGCCACATTTAACTTTCAGCTGATGGTTGCTTAGTAACTATATCTAGCTTGCTGTGGTCTGTAAGTTTAAACCAACCCGGACGACACTAACACAAAAATGAAAGTGACTTGTTGTGACTGTGACTCACAAAACTTTACATTTTTGTGTGCTGCAGGTGTAGCCAGCGATAAAAACGAATATGTATATTCTGCTGCTCTGTGAATGGTCCACACACGTGATATGACCAATAAAGTCAGAGCTTAAATCTTTAGGGTCAAAGTGTAATCTCCATGCAAAGCCCACATGCTAACTCTCTGGGGCTTTGAACCACATGTCAGGTTTATTGATTCGTCAGCAGCATTACACAAAAACAGCTAAACAGATTTCTATGAAACTGCAGGATGGGTCTTGGTGCAAAATCCCATCAACTTTTGGCGCGGATCCCGATAAAAGGATGGATTCAAGAATTTTTTCTCACTTTCTTTAATATTACGCAATTGTTTCGTTTTGGACATTTTTGTTTATTTCTCGCAAAGTATGTGGTCCAAAATAAATTGATTCCTCAGCCACAGTTGATAAGAATCAAAGGTTCTCAAGAGATTCTATAGGCAATGCATATGGGTCATTTTTGACCCATGTATGGAAGTTTGGGGTAGTAATACAAAATCTTTTTTTTTTTTTTAAATGTATAAAAGGTAAATTAAAAATTTCATCAAAAACATGTTTTTGAGGAATACCTGGAATAAGAAATGATGAAAAAGTGAGAGGACTCAGAAGAAACAATGGTTTCCTATGATTTTACCTCATTTTTGTAGATGCATTCCCACTCATGAGGCAGTAAAGATGTTGAAGAAATGACTGCTACAGGACAGCACTCTGTCCAGCAGAACCAGACCACATTTCGTGACTTACTTGACCCCTTTCTGACAACCACCTACTTCAGGTACAATGAAGGTTTCTTCAGACGGAAGCACGGCTGTGTCATGGGTTGTCCCCAATAGTGTCCAACCTCTACACTGAACAAGTTGAGAGCAGAGCCTTGATTACCTTCACAGGAACTGCTCCTAACCACTGATTCGGGTAGTGGATGACGCCTGGATCAAAACCAGAGCAAGGGAAGCGGAAGCCTTCTCAAAACATACATACTGTATACTGTGGACAATAACATCATCGTCAACAGAAAACCTACAAACAGATCAATACTTGCTGTTTGACGCTCATCACCCACTGAAGCACAAGCTGTGGGTCATCAGAACCCTAAACCATCAGGCTGTGACTATGTCTAACAAGACAGAGGGGAAGGAGAAGTACATCAGGGGAGCACTTAAAACCTGTGGCTACCCAAACTGGACCTTTTTTGTCAAAACCGCTATAAGATCCAGAGCAGACAGAGAGGAGGCGATGAAAAAAAGTAACAACATCTTCATTCTGTCTTCATCATGTCGCAGGAACATCTTAGAAACTCAGGAGGATCTTCAATAAACATCATATCCCGGTTCACTTTATACCTACCAATGGCGCTGAGGCAGAACTTTATGATGTCCATTCAAAGGACAAAACACCTGCACATAAACAGAGTAATGTAGTTTATGCTGTTCAATGCAACCAGGACAGGAGGAGGAGGCAAAGACATTACTTATCACCCACTTACAATGCTGTACTGAGTTCGCTCCCCAGACAGTTTAACAATCATTCACACCCGGGCTCACCTAGCCCTAGCAACCCACAGTAAGGCCTGCTGGGTCAACGGCCCACAAGTGGCCCTGACGACTCTGAATCTCAGAGCTCACATGTGTCCTTAAGGACTCTGTAAGGACACTCCCACACAGAGTTTAAAAGCCTATCACTCCCCTCCAGTTAGTTAGAGCTGTAGAAGCCACTTGGATGAGAGATGAACCGTCTACAAAAAAAAACGAAGTCCAGTTACCTACGATACAGCACTTACAACTCAAACGTATCCATTATCTCATCTCAGCAAGGCTAAAACACCATTGAGGTTAACAAACTAAATAACAAACTTGTGATCATGATTTGCAGCCAAACTCAAACAACAAATAGCAAAAAATCAATCAAAGGTCACAGTAAAGGTTAAAATGTTCACAAACTAAAATGGTCTGATCAGTTTTGCATGAATTCTTGTCCTTGTGTGAATACAGGCTCCGCTCTGAATGATGGTCAGTGGCATTCTGTGGAGCTGAACTCACGAGAAGATCACCTGAGCATTACGGTGGACAAAGACGAAGGAGCCACCGCTCACGTCAGCATCCCACTTCCTCTGACCGCAGACAGTCAGCTCTATTTCGGTGGTAAGACGACATGTCAGAATGCATGCATCATGTGTATGGTCCCTGTCACTTTCTTGTGTGTTTCAGTGTGTTTTTTTCTACGACCAGCCTTCTCTTGTCAAATATGTTAAATTGCAATTGGAAGTGTTTTGCTGTGAAAGTTGAAAACTGCTGACGTGGACGTTCAGGACTGGTTAAAATTCATGGAGGTACTCCGGTAATAATTATCATCTCCAGATCTCCTTTGGAGGTTTAGTGCCACCCAGAGAGGGATGAAGTCATAAAGCTGCTTAGTCTCTCCCTCCCTGCTCCCTCCTCCTCGTCCTCTTTCCTCTCACTTTCTTTGACGTCTTCTTTCTTCTTGTGGTATTTCTCCTGCACTTCGTCCTGCCTCTTTGCCACTTTCCTTTTTGCTTTCTGCTCTTCTGTCCTTGATGTATTCCTCTCTCAGCAATCACCTTCCTTTTTAATTTCCTCCTCTCCTGTCCCTGCAGTGCTTCTATTACGTCCTCACTCCCAACAGTCCACACATACACTTGTGCACTCACACCCAAATTAAATCACAGTATGTAGATTGATCCAAGTCGCACCCCCATAAGTCTGTAGAATCAGAGACTTACACTGGTTCTGATTTAGATTGAAATTATACTGTAACAGCCCCAGTCCTGTGAATAAATGCAGTAATACCAAATTTCAAAAACGTCCTCCATGTGTCATTGTGGCAGTCAAAAGGAAAATATCTACAACAGATTTTTTTTCTTTTGAGCCCCCCAAATTTAAAGCGACATTAAACAGTGACTCATCTCTCCTCCCAACTCTGCCAGGAGGTGTTGAACTGTGCGCCTGATGGGTTGACTGTAATTAGAGCAATGCAGAGCCTGGAGCAGAAATGCTGTGTTTGGCCACAAAATGCCACCATCCAGGATCAACCTCTAGCACATATCACAGATGGATGAGACACGGAGCTCATTTACATGCTTTGGCAAAGTTTGAATGACAGCCACCTCAGGTCTGCCTATGCCATCATTACATTGAGGAGTCATGGAGTAGAGACAGAAGTGCCTCTGAACTTTAATAATAGCAAAACATTTGTAGATTCTGCAGTAATCATGGGATAATAAGCCTCTTGCCTAAATTAAATCTGAACATGCAAGTCTCAGCAGCCATCCAGGTAATGCCACCTGGGCAGTTATTTTGGGCTAACAAGATCAGGTCCCTGTCTAAATGAATGGCGATAGCGTATCTGGCTCTGGTAAAAGTAGAGGTACTGATTCATCTTCTTTGTTATAAACTATAGGCTCTAAAATGTACTCAAAGTTTCAAGTCAATAGATTTCCTCTGAAAGACATTTCTGTCAGCCATTTCTATGCAAAGCTAGCTTTGACCTCATGTCATATCAATATAATTCAAAGACTTAAAGGCAGAAGCGGTAGAATTTGTTTGAGCCATTATGGAATGATGCAAAAAAAAAAAAAGATAATCAATAATTCCCCCCAATTGCATAAAAACTATAGTACCAGGTCTGTTTTGAAAATGTAAGGAGTAGAACATACAGATATTTGTGGTCAAATGTGGAGGGTAAAAAGTGTCAGAAAAAGAAATACTTAAAGAGGTCTATGATGCTAATTTTCAGGTTTGTGCTTTTATTTGGGGGTCCTGGTAGAATAGGTTTACATACTTTGATTTTCAAAAAACATGTGATTTTTCTCATATGGCTTGAATGCGCCGATTTAACAACAGAATGAGACATCTCACCTCTGTTCAATCTTTGGTGAGAGTTGGGCATGCACATTACTTAATGGGCAGGATATAGCCAGTCAGAGGCAGAGTAGGGCGGGTAATGCCGAGCTAAAGCAAAAAGCAACTGTGTGTCAACTGACTGACTGGAGTGTATATATGTTATAATAAATATAAAAAAAAAATATATCTACATTAACACCTGTTACGTAGTGACGCGCATAAGTTACAAAAGTAAAGGCTCGACTCCAAACCATGTGTATCAGGCAACACGAGCAGTGTTTTGTGTGGGAGAGTGTAACTCCCCTTGCTGTGGCTTTTTCACTTTGCAGATGTTTTACATGTACAAAAATTTGTTTTCTTGACCCAGCAGCTTTGGTCACATTTTCAGAAGGCCTATAATGAATTTAGATTTGAGGCAAACTTTTGCTGTTTTTTGTGACAAAATAGCTTAATCACATAAAAATAAGTGCTGTAGAATTCAGTGGAACTGAAGACTGCCATGTTATACATTTTCTTTACAAGTGGATGTATACATTTGACCGTGACTCTATACAACAATAATATACTATGTATTGATTAAAAGACCATTAATGGACCAACATTATTCAGAGTTTAACATTATCCAACCTAAAATAATAACAACCTAAATACATGGGAAGCTTTTGTAATCTTAAGGGGATTTTCTGGTGTAAGATTAATCCATGGTCTAACACACCCTGACACAGAGTAAGACCCCCCTCGAGAGATAGGGTTAGGGTTAGTTTTCCGACTCGGTAATTGACTCGTCAGGGCTTCCTTACAACAAGCTAGCTGCTGCAGGAGAGTGGTGGGTTGTGTTGTCTTTTCAGTAGAAATCCAGCGAAACTAGCAGATGTTTGATGCCTTGAACTATGTGCTGGGACCCTATTTGTATTGTTGCTGAAGTTTGATGCTGTTCTGAGCATTATTTGTGGCTACGAGTGGCTTTTTGATGGCAGTTTCTTGGTGGAGGCATAGACTGCAGTGTATTGTTATCGTGCGGTCTTTTCTGAGGTTGATAAAACTACACAAGCTAGCAGTCAGAAAACTTACTCGGTGTCATGATTTGTTAGACTATGGATTAAATTTACACCAGAATATCCCTTTGAAAAAAGAAACAAAAACAACATACATCTGCATTGCTGATTAATCTGTCAGTATCTTGATTTATGGATTATTTGTTCTGGCCACAACCAAAAGGTAGGCTTTAGAAAACATTTAGGAAGCTGGAATCAGAGAAGACATTTTTCCCCCCTAAATCTTGACATTAACTGACTGAATAACGATTCATCCAGATCATTGATTAAGAGTTGTGTGTTTCCCTCTTCAGGTTGTCCTGTTCAGGAGGGCAGTCAGGAGTGCAGGAACCCCTTCAGGGTGTTTCAGGGCTGTATGCGTCTGTTGACTCTGGACGATCAACCTGTTGACCTGATCAAGGTGCAACAAAGGCTGCTGGGAAACTACAGCCACTTACAGATCGACATGTGCGGCATCATCGACAGGTTAGTGCCATCTGAACTGCTTTCTTCACTGCTGTCAAACCCACACATCCCACAGGAGTCTGAGTGTGACGCCACACAGGCTGATGCGCAAGCTTTGTGTTTCCTCGGCTTTGTGTGCTGTAAGTGAGTCATTATTGGATTTATGAAAACAGCGATAGGAATGAGTACTCCGTTTCATACTGAATTGCTCCCGGTTTGAACCACAACAAAAAAAAATAAATACAAAAAATCAGTTTGAAATAGTTTAAAAATCATATTGTCACACATTATGCAGACACAGTTTCTCTTTTTCCCTTCTCAGTGAAGTACACAGATGGAAATTCTGTTCCATGGGTTGCTATTTTCTTTGAAGTCGAGTTGAGTACCCAAGTATAGATAGAAGCAGGGGGCTGTAGATGTTCTCGAGCTACTTTTGTTGACTCAACAAGACTCATTAACCAAACACTGTGAATGTCACTCTCTCCTCCAGCTGACATACAGTACAGTACCATGCCGCGCTTTTACACACACGTTTTTTCTCCACAAACTGGAAACTACCAAGACCCTTTACACTGATTAAACACAGATAGCATGTCAATCCATCGACCATATACTGTTGACGCACAAACCTTGTTAGAATCTGGAACCAGCTGTCAGATTTCTAACAAAGACTTAAACAAGACACATATTTTTAAAAATATGATTTCACAATCATCATGATGTTTTTAAGGCAAAGAGATGTCATTGACATGGACTTTGAGTTAGAGGTGAAAGTAAAACGACTTTTGGAATCTTCAGCCAAAACAATGGTGAGGAACTGCTAATTTTTCCTATCAAGGAGAAAACAAATGGCATGTGATGGTATATTTCTCATTATCGTGCAGCCCTAACATTAAGTCAGTATTCAATACTGGATAGCATGTTTAATCTATGGCTGAATATAGTCTCCAAAATATGCACTTTATACTTTCACTTTTTTGTGTTCGAGAAAGTGCTGATAAAAATATCCATTTTCAATAGTAACAAATGGGCTTGGGTGGAGATACACACAGACAAAGAAGTCATAGCCATACTCAATAGCTATCAGACCACGACTCACCCAGGGTATAATCAACCTGCCAAACAGACAGACAGACAGACAGACAGACAGACGGCACTGAATGGCTGTCTGATACGCCCTTTGCTGCTGACTAACTGCAGGATCAGGACCCTGGAGAGCGCCGCAGTCTGGACTCTCAGCTCAGAACCTGCTGCATTTTCAAGCATATTTATATCCTTCAGGAGATTCATATAATATAGATGTATGCAGCGCATATAGTTTTATAGAGTGTGTTGTGAGGTTTTAGGCAAGGCACGGAAATCCAGACAGGCAGAAGTAAAATGCTGAGGTGAAAGAATCTTCACCACCTTACATTATGATTAAAGGGATGTCAAAATATAATCTGACGGTTTGCTGACTAACTTTTTACAAGAAGAAAAGTTCAGAAGGAGGATCAATTCTTATAATCCACACTCCACCTTATGTAAGTTTACAAATCTGAGCCTTCTCTGTGGGGCGGCTAAATCACTTGTTTATAACACGGGATGAAAAATCCCCCCCTGAGGTACAGGAGAGATCAGGGATTGAAAAGAAGCACCAACAGCAATCTAGTAATCCAAAACTCCTATTTTTGGTTACTTAACACGGTGGCTACATCACCTTAGGAGAGACTTTCTGTGTAGGGTAAGTGGATTGATTACCACTGAGAGGCAAATGTGCCTTGACTTAAGGTGATTATCAGTTGCATAGAGGTGGCTCTTACTGAGTTTTGTCAGGAAGAGACAATACTGTACGGATATCTCAACAGGGCACAGCTATATTATCAGGGATGTTAGGGTTAATCATTGTTCTCAACACATTCAACGCCTCCACTGCTGACAATATTAAAAACTCCCACAAAGTTTCCCAGTGTTTAGAGTTTAGGGGGATTCATTGGCGAAATGGAAACTCATCAAATATGGCAGCTTGGTCTGTCACTGTGATGTTTTACCTGCTGCTCTGGTGTCAGTTTTCCATGCAAATGCTCTGTGGTTAAGTTAGCAAAAGTACATTAAATGCACCGTCCAGTTACACTTTCAAAATATAGCTTGCTGACTAACAGTTTGCATATTATAACATACTGTTCTGTATTATGCGTTGTGGAATGGTCAAGGTTTGATTAGGTTCAAAATTTGGGCAAGAGTAAGGGAAAGATTTTTGGGGCGGTTTGTTGTTTTGATAACACAGAATCATCTCAGAGTTGTGATATGCAGTGTTGAGGGCGGTCCTCCTATGGTTTTTTTTTTTCTTTTTTAAACACCGTGTGCCCAACTTGTGAAAATATCTGTAATTCAACAGCATTTACAAGGACTTTCCACTCAAACTTTCCGCCTTTAAAAGCGCTCCCTCGCTGAAAGAAAAAAAAACATCCCCGAAACAACCAAAACATTCCTGTCTTTCATTTACATGGAAATATGTCCAGGTAATTCAATGACATAAATTCTACATAAAATATATAATTTAATCAAAGTGTTTCTGTCACGTTGAAAAGAAATCCACATGTCATGCATCACTTTAATGTATAGGATTTGGAAGATTGCATCGACTTTATTAACTGATTTAGTTAATTTATGCACATAAGCCGAGCAGCATGATGGAACTTGTGTAATGGATTCACATGGAAATGTTCTGTGTAATTAAAAAACTAACGTCAACGTTTTGGGGACATTTCTTAAGTGCTTTCTCTCATTCTCATCGATTTTCCATCGATTTTCCAGCCACACTGCGGCCACACACACTCCACGACGCATATGTCGAACGCATGTGTGTTAATGTGTACGTGTGTGTGTGAGCAATCAGAGACGAAAATCCATTCCATCAGGCTCACAGTCTAAAGTTCCGAGGCAAATTAGCTGTTTTCTCTCAGATTTACATGTTTTGAATTTAGCATTTTCAACAATTACATGAAACTCCAGGCCACCTGAACGTCTCCCGGTGCTCCTGAAAGGCCAGTTAGCGCCTCGCTATGAAGTCTCTGAGCTTCGTTCTCTCTCTTGCCGACATCTCTACTCACTGTGTGAGTGTATGTTTTTGAAGTCTTATAAATTAGGCTGTCAGAGAACAGTAATTCTGACCTGTTTGCTTCTGTCCTGATCGTGGCAGCTTAATAATACAGCTTGTCAAAACACACACACATCCACAAATAAAAAGAAACACAGGTCACCAAGAGGTCCTCTCCTCTTGTTGTGCCTGACAGTTTGTTCATGTGAGACTTTATAACTCATCTGCTGCTCGCTGTGACTCAGACACACACATCTACTTTCACACTCATGTGTCTTCCCAAACTTTCTCCTCTGTGTGTGTGTGTGTGTGTGTGTGTGTGTGTGTGTGTGTGTGTGTGTGTGTGTGTGTGTGCGCGAGTTGTGGCCCCTTATCCGGGGACAGGTGCAGAGCAGACTGAAAGGATTACCTACCGTTCCTCTCTCTCTCTCTCTCTCTCTCTCTCTCTCTCTCTCTCTCTGTCATGCTGCTCGACAGACTGCAGTTTTTTGTTTTTTTTTAAGTCTTTGTCGGACATCCCAGTCTACCTGTTCAGTAATAGTGTGCAGATTGGGGGCGGCGCTTTGCCGTGTTTGTTTAGCCAGAGGCTGTAATGGAAGTCATGAAGACTGGGTGCTAGCCCAGTGATCCAAGCTACGTTAAAGGACTGTCACACCGCATGAGAAGCTTTTAGATACGCTGCAAAGTCCCCTCGCTCACTTGGTCCAGTGGTCCTGTGATCTGAGGTTTGGTGCAGTACGCTGTCACGTTGCACTGCAAATGGTTGATGAAGCTAGGAGCCCTCAGGAGATAAAGTGTTGAGTACAAAACTCAAAACTTTTGGCCCCAAGAAGATAAATAATAGATTTAGTGATACAGTGCAGTTTACCGTTTGACCCGATTGTGTTTCTGGATCTGTGTTATTTTCTCCCTCTGTGTTCCTGTTTGAGGCAGCCACAGTGAACTGGGTGTGGAGACAATGACAGAAAACTCCAACTCCAGCGCTGCTGGAGAGAGTCGCCTACTGTGGCTGCAGATGGCGCTTGCCAAGAAAAGTTGACTTTCGCCAACTTTTGTCGAGTGCAGTGGCAGTCGGGACAAAACGGGTGCATGCAGAGGCATTTTTCCACCTGCTCCTCTTGTCTGCTCGTACAATGAAGATAAAGTATTTTTCTCCTGGAGCCCGCATGGGAGAAGAAGTAGCTTGATTGTAATTTGTGCCATTTTTATGGGCTTGGTTCTCCACTTAATTTACAGGGAAAATTGGGTTTAATAGTTTAATTACAATGGTGATGATTAGTCTCCAGATGACAGTTAATGCTGAGGAGATTTAAAATAATCATGTTTTTAATCGTTTTTCCTGTTTTAATCAGGATGGATCTTTTGGACTGTTCAGTTTGGCAAGGTCCAAAGAATGATCCCGTGTTTAGAGATGATAGAATACCACTCTCATGTCTGCATGTGTGTTTCTTAAATATAACGCTACAGCAGCCAGTGTAACAACGATAGACACATGGGGTGACAGCTAGCCTCTCACTGTCTGAAGCACCACTGCATCCTAACCTCACTCAGTCACCTTTCACATTGGCCAAAACACACTATTAAACCCTGCTAGCATCTGGCTTTCTTGCGCAGTGTGAACGTATATTATCAGGATTAACTCGTGGGACAATTAACCCTGCAACCCCTGGATATTCATCGCCTCTGGCTCAGCTCAAGTCTGGATACACAGTCTGATGAGGTATATGATCAGCTGCTCTCCGCTGTTCCCTGTTTTTCTGGTGTGGTTGTGAAGGCTAACGGTACACACAAGGAACAAATCAGAAAGGCAAAGTCGTCCACTGGCTATGCGAGCAGAGTTAATTTCAGATTATTTTATATACACGTCTTGTCACCAGACTGTTATCACTTTGTGAGTCTACTTCTGCGTGAGTCATCGTGACAGAAGTGGGAACTGCCCCAGCAGCGGTTTTGAGTGCTTTGCCAGGTGTTCATCTGTGGCCACATTTTTGTCAGCAGGATAGCGACACAACTGTGAAAGGTACAATCAGGAAACTTCACAGCTGTGTGGTTGATTGGAAATTGAATCTGGAATTCACAGATGGCCGTAGTCCCGCTCATGAGTTCCTGGTTATGTATTCATGTAGTAATGACTGCTCATGTAATAATGAAATAATGGCTGCTGATTGGTCATGCGTGGAAATGCAAACATATGGTGCAAGGCTGGTGTGATCTCATCGCATGGACTCTTGTTTGTGTAATGACTACAGATAAAGTTTAAATACACCACTTTACCGGGCCACGATTTGATGTTCTTACACTTTGGTTTCTGTATGGACAGAACCCAGCTTGCTATTCCCCTCTGTGCCCTGTCTCTGCGCTGAGTGAAGCCAACTGCCGCAGCTTCATTCTTAGCGTAGATTCATGAAAGAAATTTCTCCTGAAACATCAACTATTTCGTTGACATAAAAATCTCTGGCTGCTGTGCACAGTGTCAGCTTTGAAAATAGCCACAGTAACAACCACCAGAAAAAAGTCACTGACAGAGACTGGCCAGCATTGGTAACCATTAAAAACTGAGGAATGGACAGGAAGGCATGGAACTAAGAAAACAGATCATCCATTGCTAGGTGACTGCAGTGATTTCAACCAGCATCCTTTTTTCTTTCCTTTTTTTCCTTTATTGTGCAAACACAGCCTCTTTTACAGTCTCTCAGTCTCCTGACCTCATTTCCTCGGGTTCACTGTCCACATACAGTTGATATCCAGTCACTGCCTCCAGCCCGCTGCTGCTCTCTTCATCCATCCTTCCCTCCGTCACCCCCAGCCCTCCGTCTGACCTCTTCTTTCCCACATTCACTGCTATTCTCTCCTTCCATCCTGCACCACTCCATGCTTCCTAATTCCTAAGACCTCCTTTCTTTCATCCATCTGGACACCTCACTTTGCTCGAGGGGGATTTTGCCTGAGTATGTATATGCTCCTGTGTGCCTCTATGTTTGTGAGGTAGTTTTAGACTTTGAGAGTGAGGAGATTTTGGTTGAGCGTGGGGTTCAGGTTGGGGATACAAATGTAGTTACGATGGTTAACGTTAGGCTTAAGGAAAGGGAGTGCAGTAAGTGGAGGCGCCCACAAGTGTAGAAGTACACACAAGCATGTGTGTGATTGTGTGTGCTGACACATCTCAGAAAGTTTTTCATGGAGAATGTTTTTCACACCGTGAATCAACAAATACACCCTTGAGTTTCACATAACGAGAAAAGGCACCTACAGCAATGAGAGACATCCTTTAAGAGATTCTTTAATCACGGTTTATTTTATTGTCAACACAGTGCTGTACAGAGAAATGTAAGATGAATACCCTTTATGCTACACAAGAAAAAAAAATTTTTTTTTTTATAGTGCAGTACAGAGGATGTGTCGAGGAGTCTCACCGCCTGAGGAATGAAGCTGCTGTGTAGGCTGCTGGTGCTGCAGCGGATACTTCCATATCTTTTGAAAGCAGGCGCAGGTTGAAGAGACTGTGGCTGGGATGGACGTTGTCTTTTAGTGTCCTCTGTGCTCGGTTGATGGGCAATGTCAAATTACTTGTCTTAGTTATGTATTCGTTGTCACTTTAGCACTTTTCATCCCAAATGTTCAACCTCTTATTTACTGTTCTTATCTCATGCATTTTGACCCAGGGCAGAGAAAAAGACCTTGAATGTATTTCTGTTTGTGAGCAATATATTGTCACGTCCTTTTGTTTTGCTTCTGAAGTCAAAGATGGTTTCCACATGAGTAGACAGCAGCGCAGTGAACTCAGTTGTGGTCAATATTGAGTGAAAGTTAACTTTTAAAGGTCTGTTTTATGTTATCACAATATGTTGTTGGTCTGTCTTCGAGAAAAAGCAGTGTCCAACAATTTCAAACATAGTTTTTTTTTCATTTTTTTTTTTCATTTATTGTTATATTTAATGTTGTCTTTTTTTATTGTATTTTCCAAATGATATATTAACGATCTGATTTATGTTTCTATATTTA
This sequence comes from Acanthopagrus latus, assembly GCF_904848185.1. Lineage (NCBI taxonomy): Eukaryota > Metazoa > Chordata > Actinopteri > Spariformes > Sparidae > Acanthopagrus > Acanthopagrus latus. The sequence goes on from NC_051049.1 coordinate 25,032,792, forward strand.
TTGTTATGCACCAAAATACTAAGGGCAATTACCTGGATGTGATCTTATTGTAATAAAGTAATAAGATTCTATAGAGTGTAGACCATTGATTGGAACAGTGTTTCCTACTCACATGGAATTCACTGTATTTGTTTGGCTCACCCAGTTATATTATTGTATTCTTTCACAGTCAAGCTCTGCTGTTATTGTGCATTTATGTGTAATTGTATAGATTGAGGAAAAAACGTGCTCATTAGTTGTTACTGTAGATGTCAGAATCACTGTTACTGCAGTGCTCCTGTGTGTTGGACATTTTGCCCACTCGACTGAAAATGCGAATGAGCTTATTAGTGCTCAGCCACAGTCGATCTGATTACATTGTGGTGCCAGCTAAATATACAGTAAATTAAACTGTTTCTGATGTTTCCGGCTCCAAAAAATGACCTCCCTTGGTCTCTAATAGCACCACTCCACCACCACAAATACGCTCTCAACCTGTGGGAAACTTTATGGCCTTCATCTACCACACCAGCTGGATGGATGGTTTTGCTCTTGCTGTTGCACCTTGTGTTGGGATTTTAAAATCGTTAACAGATTGGGGTCAAGTGTTTGGGCCACAATTCAAAACCAGCAGTTGGTTAGCAGGATCAGGGACGGCCACAGAGAAGGAACTCAAAACTCAATATAAAAAGTTAAACAAAAATACCTCATTGTACAGGATGAAGGGATAAACAATGCAGCAGCTGCAAAGTTGATGTCTGAGCAATATAAAAGAGGCATAAATGACTAAAGAAGAAAAATATCTCACGGGTTCCCCTTTACGTGTTTGTGTATGTGTATGTGTGTGTGTGTAAAAAAAGAAAAGAGTTCAATCAGAAGCTGTTCAGCAAAATGTGTCCCGTGTGCATATATTAGGAGCAACACGGCAGATGGGAGATTAAGGAAAAAAATATGGTTCCATATCTTGAAAAAAGATGGTGTTTTTTTTACAGCCAAAAAAAAACACACAAAAAAAACAGGAAAATAAATGATAAATTGTGACTTTGTTCTTTGAGCGTGGGGGTTGGGTGGGAGTTCAAAAGTTTTGGCTCCGGCTGATGCAACGGTAGTTAACAGGACTAGGGATGTTTCAAACCAGCAGCTACTCCTCACAACGTACACCTGTGCTGCACTTGACATGAAAAGAAGAGACTTGCGAAATCTGCTTTTAAAAGACTGAAACTTTTTTTTGTATTTTAAGACTGCTTTCATTCAGGTCCCTCCTACACACCTGCTCACCAGAACAATCAGGTGTGCTGAAGGCCTGTTGTTCCTTTTCATATCAACGTCCTCGAGAAAACTTTTCAGAGAAAACTTTTGACAGACACTGTGGTTTTCTCTCTCTCTCTGTCTCTGTCTCTCTCTGTCTGCCTCTCAGGTGCTCTCCTAGTCACTGTGAACATGGAGGTAGATGCACTCAGTCTTGGAGCACCTTCCACTGTAACTGCTCCAACAGCGGCTACAGAGGAGCCACCTGCCACAGCTGTAAGCAACCAGCAACAGGGCATCTGCAGGTCTTTAAAATGCTCGAAGGCTAAGATATAGTGATGCAAATAGATTTTACTGAAGGGAAGAAATGTGATTAGTAAACTTAATGGCCTTTTTATGTCATCATTATGCTTTAAGGACAAATCAATTTACTAGATCAGTCTTTTCTTGTTCAAATAGATACTACGTCATTACTCACTCATGAACCTGGCCTTTTAAAGGTGTTGAATGTGTGTGCAAACATTCAACTATTAACTACTTAACTGACATAAAAAACTTGGATTCATTACAAGTCAAGTGTTTTTTGCTCTGTTTTTGGTCTCCACCAGGAAATATGTAACTCGGTCACTATGCAGTCACCCTATATCCGTCTTTCTCTGCATAGCAGCGAGTCAGCACTAGTTACAGTCACTTGCTGGCTACTCAGGTTGAGCCCTAAGTCCACCTACTGGACTCCATGTAGCAGTAAATTGGCAGAAGAAGCAAAATTCTCGTTTCAGGTTGCATGTTTTCAATAATGTCTTTCCAATATAATATTGTGTTTTCCACTATTAAGTGCTAAAATAAATTCCCTTTTTTTCTTCATCTTCTGCTGTTGCAACATATTAGCTGATGTTTGACAGTTTATTAGTGTTTGCATCATCCGGTACACTGCTTGCCTAGTTTATCAAGAATTGATCTGACATGTTTACAGTAAAGAAATGTACTGAAGTAGGACAAAACGTTAAAAAGTGCTAGTTTGGAGTTAGTTTGTGGGTTTTAGGAATATATATATACACATGTGTGTGTATTGGGAATGTATAGCATGTTATTGTAGCTTAAAGTGTGGCATCTCCAACAAATTAGAGGATCCGCACAGCACCTCCACCCATATCCTAGCGGCAAATAGTAAACCCTCCTTCATTCAGTAAATGTAGTAACTATGATATTTCCATTAGTTGCTAAATGATCATCTACATGTTTACCAACAAGTGCTAGCTTTGTCTGTCTGCTGTTTGGTGTCTGAGCAGTAGTGGACAGTCACTTCATCAGGCTTTTTATGCCAGAAACTGAACTGTGTGCAGTAAAACCAAAACAAGAATCTGGAATTTTAAATTCAACATATAGTGGCATTAAATCCATCACACACTGCTTAATTAAACTTTTGTCATCACCTTTCACCATTATGCTCTCTCAGTGCAATACAACAACAGCAGCATTCAGCTGAATATGAAATGTTGGAGAATGGCTAAAAAAAAGTAAACGAATCCTTTGGTTAACAGAGAACAAGATTTATACAGTATTGCACACGTTTTCTCATTGCATCTGCTTTAATAACAGTGAGACCTCATGTCCCCAAACACTTAATTTCCTTGTGTTTCCTTTTTTCCCTAATCCATTGTTTCAGAACTTTAATTAGCCGTGTTCAATCGGGAATAGACTAAACAGATTGGTGGTACTTCATTATGCGAAGTAAATTAGACTTCCATTTAATTTTAAAGTCTTAAAGAGTCTTTTTTGTGGATTTCTGAAACCTGCAGATGGCCCACCATCTCTGATCTTTTCATTTTATTTGTGCATTTTAAAGTTGTGCGTTTATTTTTGTGACGTGTGTGTGTGTGTGTGTCCAACTGTAGCTTCGGTCTGTAAAAGGACATGACAGTCTGCTCTCCACTCAAGTCCCATTTGACATGCTGAGGTGGGGGTTGATGCTAGTATCAAACATTTGTCAATCAACTCTGTCACTCTGTGACAGACAAAGAGCTGCTTCAAAAATTTGAGATATTAACAAAAGATGGAGGTGATATTTCATGTTCTTAAAAAAAACAATTCTTAGAGGAAAACTTGAAGAGAGGCACCAGGAGAAATAAATGGTGTGACTTTCATTGGCATGTTCGGAAATACGACATTTTATAAGACACAAGCACAAAACAATGATCACACACACATTTTTCCTCCAAACTGCATCAGATGCTTCAAGTCAAACATGCCTTCGGTAGAAAATGTACTTGATGGCTGTTTCCTTAAAAACATGCATTAACCGTGGTCCTGTGGAGACTCACGGATAAGTTTGCACCTAATTTGATGTGCTGCATCTTAATAGATATAATCTGTCTGGTAAAACATAATGCAGAAATAAATTGTCTAAAAGAAAGCTGAGGAAAGAACAAAGAGATTGCATCCTGCTGTAGATGAAAGCTACACTTTTTTTTACCCACACTGTACTTCAAACAGCCCACATCAATGACGATGTCTGAGGGAGTGATGTGAACTTCTTTCTACCTGCTTAGTATTTTGATTTGCCGAGTTAAAAGGTTTCCAGGTATCTCGTTGGAAGATTTTACCATAAGAATAAATACACTCTTAGAACGATGGTTCTATGTATAAACCCTAAAAAGTGCTAAGGAGCCATTTTACGGGGAATGACAGAAATGACACACAAGTAATTAAATGCAAATGCACAAAAGCATGCGCAGGAATTTTGAGAACTGGTTATTTCCAATGCAAACATTCCAAACATCCGCTGGTTCCAGGTCCCCCAATGTGGGGATTGTTTCTGTTTTTTTTTTTTACCTAAACAACTCAATATGTTGTATTACTTTACTATGTTAGTACGTTAGAATAACTCACAGTTGACTTTTGGTTTCAAAGTTTCACATGGGTTCCCACATTGTTTCACCTGACCATCCATTCCCAACATCCTCCCTTTGTCGCTATTTATACTACATTACCTTACTTCTTCCTTTGCTGTCATAATAATTACTATGACCACTAGAGGTCACCACCCAACAAGAAAGTAAATATCCTTGTAGAGTAAACCTATAAGGTTGTTTTCCTGATTAGAACAGAGTGAGTGTGGCCACAGTGAAGGTAATCTAAGAAACCAGAACACAAAGGCACAATACAAAGAAAAGACATCTAAGCTAAAAGCTAATGAAGGTTCTCAGTCATCCAGGTCATGGTCATTTTAAGTATTGTAACCTAGGCAACTGTCGTTTCACAAGCTCTATGTTTTTAAGAAGTGTCATTGAAGAAGTTCAATAAACCGTTCAACTTGCTTGACATCTACAGTGGATAGCTGAGATTTGCTAAATGACTGTTTGCAAACTTTGGCAAACCAACACACCCTTCATGGCATATATAGTCAGACTATTACATGTGACCTGTCTTCAGAGAAGCATTGAGAGTCTTCAGAGGCTCTTTGAAGCTGAACATATGCAAAGCCTAGCATTCTTATTACTAGTAACCATACTGAAGGATACGCTCACAACGACAAAGCAAACATGCCAAGATACATCAGGAATAATGTTTGCATATTTAACTCATCTCATTTGTGCATGCTAGCATATCACAAAATTCAAAGTTTTTGGATCACCAAAGTCGAAAGGATTTATCTTCAAAAGACCAGAAGCATCTGTAGAAAATTTCACAGCAGCCCTTGCACCAGTTGTTAAAATATAATTTGAACATTTTCATGAGTGTTTCTGAGAGTGTGGGCTGAATCAAATTACTCTCAGTTTGTTATATTTAGTTTGAAGAGCTATTACACTGTGATGTGTGAGCCATTTTTGTACTAATGAGTTTAAAATACTACTTTATAGGTCAGAACATTTGAACTAGAATGAAATATCTCTCACTTGGGTCGAACAAAGAGCAATATCACTTAACTCGCTCCCCTGTGTAATTGATAAACTATAGCAATGGAAATGATAGAAGGTTTAGGAGGATGTAAAAAGGTGAAAAAGTCATACAGAGAGAAATGTAAAGAGAGAGTGAGGATAGCAACAAGAGGGAGGGTGTACAGTAGTGGAGATGAAGGCAGAAAGCATGTCAGAAATGGAGAGTAACTCCTCAGGCAGCCTGTTCACTCTGCAAAAATGGATTTCAACCCGGAAGCTGCCTGCCGTATTTCAGCTGGGTCAAATTAGAAAGTGAAGAGATTCTGGCTTTGATTATGCCGCCAAGCAATGGTTGAGTCCTTCTACGCTCCGTTTGTGTCAGCCCCTGGCAGGATCAGGACCACCTCCTGCACCCCCACACCCAGCTCACCTCTGTATTTGAGTATTATTTGGGGTGAAGACATTTCTTGTGCTGTATCACAGGACTGTCTGGGGAAAAGTCTTTGACTTACATGACAAAAAGTGTTAACAAAGTGTGGGACTCCCAACATTTGTAGACAGACTCCTGCGACTTATTTTCCTGCAGTTGTAGTGAAGAGAGTGTTCGTCACTGTATGTGTGTGTGTGAGATAAAACATTATATAACTGGGGGCCTTTAAATAATTTGTTTTCACCTATTTCAGTTCCATATTTGCCAATTTTGTTGTTACATAACAGTTTTTAATTGGATCAAAGCCTTTTTTTTTTAAATTAGTGATCCCATTAAATGCTCCTTTTTTCTACATTTATTCAGAATACAGTACAATGGTAATATGGTTTGGGATGTGCTTTCCTCTGGCACCCTGAAAATACGTTAAAAAAAGATTCTAATACATCTTGGATTAGAATTGTTCGGTATTTATCAGGTAGATAAATGACCATGCAGGACATTTTTATTATGCACTATTTAATGGTGCCCTTGAAATTTCAGCCTATAATGACATGATGATATGAATCTAAATTGCTTTCATTGACTTAAGTAGTGCAGCATCTGCAAACTCTGATGCAATCGGTGGTGGTGTGCAACGTGACAGTCCGCAGTGTTGCAAAAAGTACCCAAAAGTCATACTGGAGATATTGCTTTAAGATATCACGTTTACTAAAAGTGGAAAAGTCACCAGTACAAATAGTACTTAAGTAAAGTATCTGATATCAGACACATTTAAGTTATCAAAAGCACAAACACATTATTATTCATGTGTTTTCACAGCTGATCAGCACCACAGAATGATGGTAGTTTAGAAACTGCGTCCGATAACATAAACTCACGATCAACTTCCAGCACAACATGGTATTTCAACAGAGCCCCTTAAAGTGTCTCCGGCTGAAGTGGAGAAGGGAAACGGAAGTGTTTATTTATTTCAAATTCAGAACTGGTTCACATTTTTTAAAATATTTTATTATCAACCTACCTTCCTGTACCTAACTATTAAAACAGTGTTAGTTATTTAGGTGTCATTGTTGTCAATATCCTTTTTGTTCATCGTGATTCACAGCGACATATGAGCAGTCATGTGAGGCGTACAAACACAAAGGCAACACATCAGGACATTATTACATAGACGTGGACGGCAGTGGACCAATCCAACCCCAGCTCATCTACTGTGACATGACAGGTAGCGCACATAGCTGCACATCTACACACAGACACGTCCCACTTTCAGTATCTGCCCACTAAATCTCATCAACATTGTAATTGATTTCTGTCTTCGTCTTTGTTTCTCTCTCGTCCCCTCTCCTACAGAGGACAGGACGTGGATGGTGATCCAGCACAACAACACAGAGCTGACCCCGGTGCATTCGTCCCCTGAGAGGAGCCAACATTCAGCACACTTTGACTACGCCGCCGGAGAGGAGCAGTTAGCAGCCATCGTCAGCCAATCAGAGCACTGTGAGCAGGAACTGTCCTACCACTGCAGGAAGTCCCGCCTCCTCAACACACCAGGTCATCTCACTTGATATATTCTCTGCTGTGTCTATTCGTGCATTCAGGTGCACATCAGATGGTGTCATTTCCCGAGTTGGAGAGTCATTCTTCACACTTAATAACTTTAAGACTTAATGTTTAAACAACAGGGAGACTAAAAAGAAGATCAGTTTGATGTGTTGTTATCAGAGTCAATCCTCAAAAAAATAACTTTCTTAACTAATGTACCACTAACTAAACATTCACTTTAGTCGGCCATGCACATATAATGTAAAAGTTGGAAACCTGTACCAAACTTTTCACAGACTTTGTATGGCATTGTTCCAACTTGACTCGGCTATCCATGTGAATCTTGACAGACAGGAACACATTTTTCTGAATATTCTGACGCCACATGAATGCACTACACGCTAATACGTTTTATTTGTATTGCTGAGTTCTGTGTGTGTGCAGTTTTTTTAAATGACAGCAGAAAACTTCTTTGCAAAAACAGACTTTTTTCTGCAACTGGGGGATCTATATCTGGAGCAAGAGAGGAGTGGTGTGAATTGCTGATTTAGTCAGTTTAGTAGCTAATTAAAACATCCATTACATTTCTGTTCTGCATTTTTAACCTCTTCTCTCCACTGCAGCAGAGAAAAGTGTATCACCACAACTCGATTTCTCAAGTAAATCATCCGTTTCTGGGTTCTTTTTTTTGTTTTGTTTGTTTTTCTTTCTTGAAAAAAGACTTAAATACACAAGAAACTGTCTTTACAATGGACAGGTTCAAAGCTGGCACTTACAGACTGAAATCTTTAGTCAGTATTCATGCTCATCTTTTCACCAGAAGAATCCAACATCTTCCTACCTTTAGTCGTATAAAGAAAAATAGAATACCTGAGTTTCAGATTGGACTGAGGGAAGCGGCTCATCTTGTTTGGACTGTGTGCACTACAAGACCTGTTCATTGTAATGCCTGTGAGAGAGAGAGGTCTGATAGAGTAGCAGCCCCATTATATGTCCCATTGTAGCAGGGAAAACAGCAGTCACACATGGTATATAGACTGTGAGAGTTCAACAAGGAGCGGCTGCAGAGGAGCGTCGGAAGAGACGGTGGAGGTTTTCAGACAGATGGAAGACCAACATAAAGAGGGAAGGAAGGGAAAAAAAAACATGAAGATCTGCTTATGTCACATTTCATAATGCAAATCGGGTGCTGACTGAAGCAGACACATCAAGAAAAAATGTGCTGTGATGATACATGTGCGAGTGATGAGTTTCCTCAGGAACACTTTCCATTTAACTGTCAGTGACCGCTGCATTTATTGTCTTATCTCTGTTTTGCAGTTTAAGCGAAGCAAGAAAGGATTAGTGGTTAAATACGCAATCTGTACTGAAGACACTGAAGTATCTAATAACGACGAGACCTTTGTCATGTTTTGCTGAGTTGTGTGCCTACATTGTCACAAATGCTTCCAATAATGTTCAAAAATCTCTCATTCTCTAATTGAGGGTAACAGTGTGTTTTCATTCACCTGTTGCTACAACTTCTGGGGAAACACACAGAACATGTCTGATAGTGAGGAAGGAAGTTGGTCACATGACACTGTGAACACTTCTGCCTCATGTCAGTTAGATAATCATCAGCAAGAGTGTGGCAGGGATGATATCTGTGTAGGCTAAGCTGGAGGTTATCATTGTCCTGTTACCTACACTAGAAGGCTATGAGATTTTTCAATTGGATTTTGGATTATTTAAAAATGTATGATACTCTTCACAGACAGATTAATTTTTATGATTTTTGTTGCATCAATGCAAGTGCCAGAAGTAAAAAGTTAAAGATATTACTGTAAATTGATCATTGAACAAGTTTTAAAGTTAGAGTTCGAATAGTTTGCAACTAGAGCCTCTGTGGAAAGAAGGAATATTGAATAGATGAGTCTCCATGTTTGGTGTGATGTCATTTAATGCCCCCGACAGCCTCTGTAGTCTCATTTAGCCACTTGTGAGCAACTGCTTTTTAAAGACACATTAAGGTTTTTTTTTAATGAGTATGAAATACACTATATTACCAAAAGTATTCGCTCACCCATTCAAATGATCAGAATCAGGTGTTCTAATCACTTGGCCTGGCCCCAGGTGTATAAATTCAAGCACTCAGGCATGCAGACTGTGAAACAAGACATTTGTGAAAGAATGGGCCGCTCTCAGGAGCTCAGTGAATTCCAGCGTGGAACTGTCATAGGATGCCACTTGTGCAACAAATCCAGTCGTGAAATTTCCTCGCTCCTAAATATTCCACAGTCAACTGTCAGCTCTATTATAACAAAATGGAAGCGTTTGGGAACAACAGCAACTCAGCCACGAAGTGGTAGGCCACGTAAAGTGACGGAGAGGGGTCAGCGGATGCTGAAGCGCATAGTGCAAAGAGGTCGCCGACTTTCTGCACAGTCAATTGCTAGAGAGCTACAAACTTCATGTGACCTTCAGATTAGCCCAAGTACAGTACGCAGAGAGCTTCATGGAATGGGTTTCCATGGCCGAGCAGCTGCAGCCAAGCCACACATCACCAAGTGCAATGCAAGGCGTCGGATGCAATGGTGTAAAGCACGCCGTCACTGGCCTCTAGAGCAGTGGAGACGCGTTCTCTGGAGTGATGAATCACGCTTTTCCATCTGGCAATCTGATGGACGAGTCTGGGTTTGGAGGTTGCCAGGAGAACGGTACATTTCAGATTGCATTGTGCCAACTGTGAAATTTGGTGGAGGAGGAATTATGGTATGGGGTTGTTTTTCAGGAGCTGGGCTTGGCCCCTTAGTTCCAGTGAAAGGAACATTGAATGCTTCAGGATACCAAAACATTTTGGACAATTCCATGCTCCCAACCTTGTGGGAACAGTTTGGAGCGGGCCCCTTCCTCTTCCAACATGACTGTGCACCAGTGCACAAAGCAAGGTCCATAAAGACGTGGATGACAGAGTCTGGTGTGGATGAACCTGACTGGCCTGCACAGAGTCCTGACCTGAACCCGATAGAACACCTTTGGGATGAATTAGAGCGGAGACTGAGAGCCAGGCCTTCTCGACCAACATCAGTGTGTGACCTCACCAATGCGCTTTTGGAAGAATGGTCAAAAATTCCTATAAACACTCTCCTCAACCTTGTGGACAGTCTTCCCAGAAGAGTTGAAGCTGTAATAGCTGCAAAAGGTGGACCGACATCATATTGAATTCTATGAGTTAGGAATGGGATGGCACTTCAGTTCATAGAATGAGTAAAGGCAGGTGAGCGAATACTTTTGGTAATATAGTGTATCAACTTACGCCAACTTATGGGTTTTTTAAGACTCATTCCTCTGCCACTCCATGGTGGTTGTTTAAGAATGACAACAACTCCCAGCAGATCTCTGTGTCATCAAACTCCATCTTTTGTTTTCAGTGTTTTAAAAGAGAGACCCCCAACGGCAGAAATCAGATAGCATGCATTTCATCGTGTATGTGTGTGTGTGTGTGTGTGTGTGCGTGTGTGTGTGTTTGTATTTCAGAGGGTGCTCCGTTCAGCTGGTGGCTCGGCGGTCCTGCTCCAGGTCAGGTCCAGGCGTACTGGGGAGGGGCTCTGCCGGACAGCCGGCAGTGTGCCTGTGGTCTGCAGGACAACTGTCTGGATTCAAATCACTACTGCAACTGTGACGCTGACTACGACCAGTGGTACTGTACTTTACTATTAGATAGGAAAACTGAGCGAACACTTTTTCCTAATATAAAGAAAACAAAGGTTAAGATGGAGGCAAAGAACACCACCAGGCAATGTTCTGCCAACAGAGATCTTTCCTGTATCTATGCTGAGACATCCTGGAGTGCTGTAATATAAATTGACCACAGGCTTATAGGGGTTGTGTTATTGAAAAATCACAGATCAAATGTATGATGTCCATGCTAGTGGCACAGCTCTAGGACTTTGGTTGCATCATCCATACAGTACAGCCCTGCTGCATATATGCCATCCTGGTAATAGCTATTTTTGTTCACAGTGGGATTTTATAGTTTCCTTTACAGCTCTTAAAGTACAACCTGAGCTAAGCTCAGAGGTGTTGAAATGTTTCACATTTATCAAAGTATGAGGTTTGGCTTTGGCATTTTTATTTTAAAAAAACTGCTTTGTCTATAAGGGATCACAAATACGTATGTCAAATCAAGCATTTTGGTTTTGTAGTGAGCAGCCTCGCGTCAAATGGTTTCACCTCTGGAAGAAAAAAAATGCTGTGGGCTTTTCCTTAACATACTTTCTACAGTCATTACTCTTTAATGGGTTAGATCAAACTGCTGAAGCTGTGTTTGCACCACAGTAAATGATTAAAAATGCTGTTATGACTCAGCTTTAATGTCTTTATAAAAATAATGATTCGGTTGGACCCGCTGTGAAAAGAAATATTTTAATGTAATGGCGAGAAATAAAACGCTGAGTGTGTAAAATGTATTTTGAAAAGGCATCTATTACGTCTGAGTCTTTTCAGTTAAATGGCTCAGTGAAATCCATCTACTGCTCTAATTAAGCCATTAACAGGATTCAGTGTTTACCATCACATCCCTCCACACTGGACAGAGAAGAGCAATGAGACGTTGGGGACAAATCTCCAGATATTTCGACATCCCTCCTTGTGCTCTACTTAAATCCTTTTATCCGAGCTGTAAGCAATTCTGTATTTAGGTCACCTTCCCCAATCCTACAGCTAATTCTGCATTTTCCGATACTGTAACCAATCCTACTGTCTGCATAGCCAAAGGTCCTTTTTTCCATTATCTCCCTGCCTAAATCTGCAAGACTCCTACTCTATTTTTATAGACCTCCCCCTGCCGCCAATATCTCATCAGATTCACCGGCGCAGTGTGTGCCTACAGTCCTGGATTTAGGCTTTTTTTTTTTTAAACAAAATTTCACAGCAACAGAGCTGACTGTTGGAATTTGAAACACCATGCGGTGTGGTGAATGTGCAGATGAATCACTCAGCCTACGTTCATTTGGAAAACGGCCCCACGCAGCGGCGGCGGAGACGAGTTGTATCAGCTGAAATGCCGTCTCCATTCGGACGTCTGCCTGCTTACCGCAGAGATCAAGTGCACCCCGCTTTCTCTGGCGCGGTTTAGTTTTGCGTTCAGGCGGGCATTCAGTGCTTCTGTGTGCATTCAACTTTCTAATATTGACGTCTTCTTCTGTTTCTTTCCCCTGCCTCTCCATCTTGTTCTTGTATATTCTTATCTATCTCCTTCCTCTCTCCTTCTTTCACTAATCCCTGTGTTTCTTCTGTACGTCCTCGCCTCTCTGTTCTTCCCATCCACTCCCTCTCTACCTTCTCCCTTCAAACCTTCTCTTTTTCTCATTATTTTTTCCTCCTCCGATTCTCCTTCTCTCTCTTTTGCTTGTTCTATATTTCTTCCTTTTTCTCCTCCTCCCTCCTCTTCCTCATAATTTTCCTTCTTACTTTTTGTGTTCCTCCCGCTTCACTTCCTTGTTCTTCCTCCTCCACTCTTTCACCTCTTCATGACCTCCTGTTTCTTGTCCATGTTCTCTGTCTTCTTCTCCTTTTTTCTACCTATCCCTCTCCTTCCTCTCTCCTTCACAAACTCCCCCTTCTTGTCATCCCTGTTCTCCCCCCTTTTTCCCTCCCCATCACCTCCTTCTCCGTATCGCTTTTCCTTGTCTTCTCCCCCACTCTCCTCCTCACTCCTCTACAGGACTAATGACTCAGGCCTGCTCACCCACAAGGAGACCCTCCCGGTCCGGTCTCTGGTGCTGGGCGACATCCAGCGGCCGGGGTCCGAGGCTGCCTACAGGGTGGGACCCCTCCGTTGTCATGGTGACAGTAAGTCCATTCCAGCTGCTGGTTTCAGAGACATCGAGGATGCTTTTTTTTAACAGTGTTTTGATGTTATTGTATCATTCAAAGCACAGGCTCTTATTTAACTATACACTAATCCCTGTATCCATCATGCTCCCTGCCATTTAATTTGTTCATTTAAAAATAAGCTGCAGCTAATTACGCTGTAGCTAATTAGCAGAACATCAGTTAATATATGACTCCCTGTATGCTCTTCAGTAAGAACTTGTAATGAAAAGATATATAACTGACCTCAGTGATATGCTTTACCTTGTTTTAATTGCCTCTAATTGGAGCCTTCAGCTTAATGAGTTGATGAATTAAATAAATAAACCGCTTCAGAGATGCATCAACATAAATGAGATAGCATAGCAGGAGTTATTGTTCTCAGCTAATTAGTAGAACATTTGCATCATTTGTTTACTACAAGATTTTCCTTATACAGCCATCATAATGAGATTTCACTGAAAAGGCGTCATTCCAGAGTACGATAAAAAAGATTTAAATCCCTTTTTATGAGAAAGGCATTTTTACAAGGAGGGATATGAAGCATTTAAGAACTGAAGACTTATTTTTGTGTCTCAGAAAACTTCTGGAACGCTGCGTTTTTTGACAAGGAGACGTCTTACCTTCACTTTCCCACCTTCCACGGAGAGCTGAATGCAGACATCTCCTTCCTTTTTAAAACACCGTCCTCCTCCGGGGTCTTTCTGGAAAATCTGGGCATCAAAGACTTCATCCGGATCGAACTCAGCTGTAAGTGAGAGCTCAAAAAGTGTTCCGCCGTCATGATATAAATGTCTGGTTTTGTTCTAAACAGCTGGCAGTGGGAGATTGTCCTTGCTGGGAAAAGGACAGCAACAACCAAAAATTGCATACATTAAAGTTATTCTCCAGGAAAAAAAACCCTGTTTTACGTATGTTCACTTGCAGAGGTGCAAAGTAGAAGGCTGCTGAAGGGGGAAAGTGTCTCTGTTCTTACCCTAAATCACAAGAAGGTTCTTTAATCTTCAGGTGACAAAACCCTCCAGTCAGAAGTTGGACTTTCCTAGTTAATAAAAAAAAGCTAGTGCACAGAAAGTGATGGTTTTACATTCATGTGTTTGCTGTATGTGGAAGAGGAAGTCATGAAGTGTTACATTTCTGTGGAACAGAGGGAAGTGAAGTGCAGTCTGTCTGCCTTATTTGCTTTCTCTGTATCACTCACACACACACACACACACACACACACACACACACGCATAAGACACCGTACATATGGTACACATCCTCCTCGGGGAGCCCCGACATTGTTACAGCGGGGCCTCTCTTATCTCGCTGCAGCATTATTACTGCTGTTATTATGACAGCTGAGGTTGAGATGACTGTGCATCATTATTACTGCTGTTAACATGACGGTCGCTGGGTCACAGAGCAGTTCCTAAATTAACTTATGCCTCTGGGTTTTTCGATCAAATGGTTAAACAATCCCATGGCTCTCCCTCCGCTGACAGACTCCTCCGTGAGGGACGATGTTGTGTTCGTGCGCAGATGTCAGCGCTCTGCTAACTTCACCCCCGAATGTGGAGCGTAGGTATGCTGGCAGTGTAATGATGGATGAACGGACTCCATGCGGCCTTCAGCTAACCTCTCTTTATTATAGGTTAAGTTTTTAACCTAATAGAGCTGTGTAAATGCTGTGAAGATTAATGGCTATGGGAGCTGGCCTAGATTACGTTTGGAGGTTCAGTCCCGCGGGGCGAGCGCATACTTTCAACTTGTATCTACAAGAAGGAAGTCTTATGTGTTGCTTGCTGCTAAAAGTAACACATCTTTCAAGTTAACTATAAGTGCAGGTTTACTCTAGCAGAGCTTCAGAATCACAGGTATGAGTGTGCAGCTGTTTCATCGGCTCTGAGGCTGAACTGAAGCACAGTGTCAGCATGCTAACATGCTCCCAACATTCACATGGTTCCCATTACACCCACTTGAAGATGTGTCTTTTACTCATGACATGCTTGTGGTATGTAGTTGTCAAAGGAGCAGCTGTGAATATGCTTTCTACTCGCAGCATTACAGAAGAATCGCATCCAACAAAGCTTTGCTAATTCAGTGACAAACTGTTTTTTATTTCCCTATAAATTCTTCACAATAAAAGCCCCCAGATATTGTGCTGTATAATAAAAAGGCTTTTATTATGAAGTGGCAGTTACTTTACACATCTCCTGAGAGTGACCATGGCGAGACCGTAAAACAGAGCAGAAATCTGATAGTACAAACAGATGACTAAACTTGAGCTGAACAAAGTTCACTGATGACCAAAGTTATTAAAGTGTAATTCCAATATGCCCAAAAGTAAAATGCCATATTTTCCCCATCAAAATCCATCGATCCAAATGGGATAATTAAGCAAATTACAGCCAGATTACAGACACACACACACACACACGCACGCACACATGCACGCACGCACGCACGCACGCACACACACACACACACACACACACACACACACACACACACAAAGAGACAAACAGATTTGAGTTTGTAGCTGCTGCGTCTCTCTCCTGCCTTGGGCTGATCTCTGAATCATCTCAGATCTGCGTCCATCTGTCAGTCCATCCTGCCCACAGACGCACGGGTGGGAGGAAGTCACTTCAGACTTCTGCCAACATATGATGATGGAAGAGCACGGCTGGCTAATGGGTTCAATGAAAGATGGCACAGTCTGGAGCCAAACTGAGAAAATTGCTTTTCCACTGAACAATGTGGCAGGAGAAGACCCTCATCTTTATCCAAATCTGTCATATTTTCAATATTGACTTAAAATAGAATTTTACTTCAAGGCTGTTTTTGTTAAGTTTGGCACTCCTCCCCCTTCATCAACAGGCGACTATCTAGGAACAGCTGACAGGGTCTTCATGCATCTGCTGTAGACTGTTCCTCATTGGTTGGATTGATTTCACACAGTTCACATTTATCTCATTCATAAAAGTAACTGAACCCCTTTCAGAGTGATTACACACACCGCTGTGATGGATTCTTTTAAATGTATCGCTCCATGCCGAGATGGAGTCTTCGGAAGCTGCATGAGAGATTTGCAATGTCTAACTCATCAGAGGACACAATTATCTCAAACTGTCAGGGAGGGTTTGTTAATCAGCTGGTTACAGTTCCTCATCAACAAGTCAAACTCACTCTGCCGATGAGACAGTCACCCGGTTATCACAGTGCTCCCCACACAGTCCCCACCGTCCCTCTGCTGCATGTGTTTCTTCATCTCCCGCCTCATCTGACTTAACTTCTCCATCCATCGCCCTCCGCTCCAGCCTCCTCAGAGGTCGTCTTCTCCTTCGACGTGGGAAACGGGCCGCTCGAGGTGCGAGTGGAGACGCACGTCCCGCTGAACGACAACCGGTGGCACAGCGTGCGCGCCGAGCGGAACGTGAAGGAGGCGTCGCTGCGCGTCGACAACTTCCCCGCCGCCACGCAGGAGGCTCCCGCCGACGGACACATTCACCTGCAGCTCAACAGCCAGTTATTCATAGGTGAGATGCGAGCGTGCGACTGAGTGAGTGTATGAATGTGTGTTTGTGTGTTCCCAAAGTGGCTTCAAAATGACAAGTGAAGAAAATTCAGTGTGAGAGAATTTAGAAGGCTTAGTCGTGTTAGGATTTTGGGTGTGAAGTTAAAAGGAGTCAGGGTGAGTTTTAGGTTATGGTGAGGATTAGGATTAGGCTTGTAGTTGAGGGAGTTATGGTGTTTGAACATTCACCTCATTAGCAGCTGAGAGCTGGTGATAAGTGCTGTCTTATCTTATCTTTTCTTATCTACAACACATGCAAACAAGGATGCAAGATGTTTCCACAAACACCTCCTGAGAAAAATATATTATTCTAAAACAGGAAACCTGCACAACATTATTATCTCTGTCTCTGCTCATCGTGAAGTAGACTGTTCAGATAAATTAAACCTCAACGGCCTTTCTTCCATTTACAAAGTGTGCAATTTCTGCCCACTTTGCCATTCAGATCCTATTAGACAAACATTTTGCATTGCAGGGGTAAAAGTTTTGCTCTGCACCACAGTGGTCCCACTCGGGCAGCTGATGGAGGAAGCCAGGCAGCTGCATATGTCTCATAAAAGTAAACCTGATCCTCAGAGTCCTTTATAACCCAACCGGCCAGAGGTGCTTACAAAGTGTTGAGTAGCATTAACAAGTGCTGCTGATATTGAGAAAAAAAAATCTGTATTGCTATGGTGGAAAAAGGAGACGCTGAGTCGATGATTTCCTGAACTCTGAATAATACATAATAAATAACCGTGTGTTCTCGCATACGTGTCTGTACGATGATGTGGCTTTTATATGTATTTTGCAAACTGAATGGTCCACCAAATAAAATTCAGAAGTCGAATTCAAATAGTTAAAACACATTTTTATTTCAAATTAGTCTTTTTTTTTTTTTGATACACGTGTCGGCTAAGCTGGGATGAAGCGCTTGTGCAGCAAGACAAGAAACAAAGAAGGTACATCAGCTCAATGCTATGCAACACTATGTTACACATCTGTTTCTACAAATGGGCTTCTCCGTCTCTGTTATGAGTCTCTGGCTTTATCACGTGAAAACAATATGTTTTGTTCTGACAAACCAGTAATTCTGAATCAGAATCTGTGGAACAAGTTGCCTAAAAGCGTCAAAGTTGGTACCAGTTTGTTTTTTAGTCCTTGTATATTTTTTGTGTGAGTTATTTCACTGACTGATACTGCGCAATTTTGATGTTATGTTTGTAAGGAACACGGAAAGACTAGCAGCCACTTTGTGGAAGCTCATGGGCAGAATACCAAAGGAAAGTCTTTAAATCTGTCTCTAGGTTTTTAAAGAGCCATTTGGAAAATTACACATCTCTCAGGATTGAAATTTGACGAAACAGATGCATCCGATTCTCATGACAGGCAGAACTGTTTTGCATTTTTTGCCAAACTATGTCTACCTGTAATTCTAACAAGCACTTTGCACTCTCTCCTTCAGGTTTATTCATTCCTACTGAAGACATACATGATGAAACACATAATAATAGTTGTCTTTTCTTTTTCTTTTTTTTCCCCTCAAACAGCTGCACGCTGTAGTTTTTAGCAAACTTAACTCAATCAGGAAAAACAGTGTGTTTGTTGGAGTGTATTTCTACCTGCAGACCAATACACATTTAATGCTTCATAGATTATTAACAACAACAGGATGGTGTATGAGAGACCGACTCAATCTGCAGTGTCACCGATAGTCTAGAGACATGTGTGACTTACTGCTGTGTTCATGGACAACAATGGAGCTCGATGGCACAAAGGAATATTGGCTGCTCAGACAATATCTTTTAGTGGGATTGCATCTCATTAGCTTTGTTGAAATGTACAGATATGAATATCACCAGTCATATCCTTTGAATAAAAACAATTAAAAAAAACTTGACTGAGTATATATATAGATATATTAAACATTTTAGTATATTGTGAACATTGAATTCAAGCTGTTCAAGCTGCGTTCATAGCATATAGTATAGTATATGTATAAAAAGAATAGATTTTGGGTCTTTTTAAGGAACTGAGGCCTTTTATAAAGTTAACTTTTACCTGTTAAACTTAATATTCTTTGTTCCTCTCACCTTTATCATATTAAACTCTCATATCTCGACTCCATCTCTTCCACAGACTTTTCATTTTTCTGTTTAACCTCCCGCTCTCATCTGTCGCACAGAGTTTGAGGGGATGAAATCCCATCTTGTACCGTGGTGATTTATCTGTCTGCAAATATTTTGGACATTCATGCATTTGTAAACAAACATTTTGAAGGGAAAATCAACTAACAAATAATGACGAGATCGGGGAGATGCGGAGACGTGGCGCTGGGTATTGATTGGCTGACTGCGTTAAGCTAATAATCCCCTCGGAACAGCCTGAAAGAAGTGACCATGAGTCAGACCGCTCGCCTTATTTGGGCGGCACAGTCCTGGGTGGTGTTTACCGGCGGTGCGGAGGGATTCATATGTTTGAATGGAAATATGATGGGATTATGAAATGGAGTGCCGAGGGAAAGGCTGTTTGTGTTTGACAAAGACTTGATTTACAGCAAAGCAGTGTGCATTTGTGTGTCTCCGCTCGCTTGTTTTGGAAAGTGAAGGGCCATGTGCTCCAGAAACTGTTATTGTTAATCCATAAAGTTATTAGGCTCCCTTCTGTGAAATCATCATTCACAGTACTGCAGAGATATCTATATCGCTATGAATAGTGCCTCCCATTTGTAACATAAAATTGCACTGTGTAACTTAATAAGACAGGATATTCCATAGTTAATAAACTTTGAATTAATATTGCCCCGGGTGAATATATATGACACAAAGTTATTCTGGTTCAGCCTTTATTGCCATAGGAAGGAATTAATTTTGTAAACACACTGTAACACACATCGGTGTGCAAGCTTTAGTTAAAATAGTACTCGTAGTGTAAGTTATTGTGTATTGTGTATAGTGTTGGCTGATGTGAGAAGATGAGTGTGTTTATGACTTACTGTGTGGTTCGATATAGTATCTATGTGTGTGTCTGTTTAATTTTGGTACTCTAACAAACTCCTTTTTTTGCATCCTCCGGGATCACTCTGTAGCTGGTACTCTAGTTGCTAAACTCTCAACTGTTCTTAGAAATAAGTCATTTACTTGTGACTTACTAGTCGCAGAGGTTACATAGGTTGAAAAAGATATAGGTTGCATCACTGAGCGCCACAGGAAGTCATTCCTACCTGTGGCCATTAAACTTTACAACACCTCCCTCTGATGATCGGACTCAAATGGCTATTTATAAAAACAAAACAAAACAAACTATAATTACTCATTCTCTTTTCATTTATAATGCTACAACCATTTCACTGTATGTTGTATATATTTCCAGATTGTCTACTTTATTATTTTATTATTTATTTTATTTCATTGTATACTTTAATATTCCATTTTATTTTATTGTCTATTTTAGTATTTTATTTATATCTTTATCTCTTGCTTCCTTCCATGCTGTGTTTCTATTTCTACTTTGCACAGAGCATTGGAACAAAAACAGTTTCCCCCCGGGATTAATAAAGTATTCTCATTCTGAAAGTGACGCAAATCAAACACATCCACTGTGTGTCCCAACCAACAGATGCATGCTGAGAGTGGTTAAAATGCTTGTGGTGAATCTTGGTTACTGTCGCCGCAGGTCTGTGTGTTTGCAGCCATGGTGAAGTTTTATTCTGTCGTCAACCCCAGCCCATCCTCATCAGAAAAATGAACATTCAGGTTGAGTGTGAAAGTCTCTTATTACAACCCATGTTTATGTCTGTTTTGTTTTTTTAGGGTTGAAAGCAAAGTTAAGAGTGAGTTGTTTTAAGTAGTAATTCCACCACTTCATTAGTAATTCTGTGTGCTGTATTGTAGACAAGTGGAGTTGTTTCAGATTCTTGAAGGCGCTTCACTTCTCATCCAAGAGGCCTCTTCAGTTCTAACCAACTGGAGGGGAGGTGCAGGCATGTAAACCCTGCGTGGGAGTGCGAGCTCTGAGTTTCAGAGTTGTTTTAACTTCTTAATGTGATTAAGTCACATCTTGTAACATATTATCACTGCAACATGCTGTGTGATCGTAACATCCATATGTTTGTTACTGAAGTTACAAAATTAATGTTATTTGAAGACAAACCACCGTGTTTTCCTAAACTTAACCAAACTGCAAACGCATAGTGAATCTGTGGTTCTCCTGTTGCTGGTACGCTGCAGGGATCGTCTTGTTTTATGAACGGTGATATACAGTATGTCATTTTAGCAGCTACTGGCAATCCACCCTCTCAGTAGTTTAGGTATGAGGATGTGTTGGTTAACTGAAGAACTGTGTCTATAACTGTGGTTGAGAATGTAATCAGTGCCTGCCACCAACAAAATCTATTGTGTAGTTCTTTTAAAATGCGTCTGTGAGTCTGTTCCTCTTTGTATTCATTTATTGGAAAAAGAGTCTGAATTGGGTTTGAATTAAGCAACCAGTCAATGTTAGTTTACACATCCCCAGCTCATCGACTGTGTACAAACAAGGGTCACCCGTGTGTTACCTCTGAGTCGTACATAACTACCTGAGTAGAACTGACGTTTTACTTAGTTACACCAGTTGACAACCTTGATGCTCCACCCAGCACAATGAATGCATGATCATCGTGTCATTCAGTGTGGGTGGCTGCGGGGAGCAGGATGAGGCGTCAGAGAGGCGGAGAGTCTCCCACTGTGTGATTCCAAATTCCCATTCTCTGTCTTAATAATACCTGCACAGCCTTCTTTCTTTTTATTTTCTCTCATTTTTGTCTAGAATATCTGAATGTTGTCCTCTTCTCTGGCTGCTTCTAGTAACTCCACACTAAGGAAGGCGGCTGCATATTTATTATTGGTGAACATTTGTGCACAATGGCTGCAAATGTCCATCTGTATGAATACATGGATGGATTAGACTACAGGACTGTGGCCAGATGTTGTTTTGCTAGTGTGTATGTTAAAATGCACTTAAATGTGTGGCCTGAAGATGTTCTTATGTTATTATGATTGTACTGAATGTTGTATTACTCTTTCCATCTCTAATATTATTTTAAATGACGTGAGGCTCTGAGGCTGGCACAGTGTCTGACATTCTCCCAGCGTTTTTCTTTTGACTCCTGCAGGACTTCTTTCTCTGGCAGCTCCTGTTCTTTCTCTGTCTCGGTCAGAGGGTTCACTCCCTCAGGACTCTGTCATTGCTCTTTAAGCCAAATTACACTTTGATTTGATTTTCTTTCTGCAGTCACAAGCAGTGTTTTCTAGACGCATTCTAGCTTCTGCTGGTTAAATCATCATTTAACAGAAGTTTACTGTGCATGAGCTTAATTCAGTGTAATCAAACTCTTCCTAATTGAGTTATTTGGAGAGTTTTGAATTAATTTTCTTTTGTGCTCGTAATGTGATGTCTTTGTTCTATAACTCGTGTGGCAGGCGGAGACCTCACACAGGTTTGTGATACAGCGGTATGAAAAGCTGCTCTGGCTGAACATTTGAAGCCTTTCCAGACTCAAACTGTGAGAGTAACACCCTGCCAATTCCGGTCTGTGAGAAAAATAATAACTGCCAAACGTGCATATGAAATAAGACGTCGCCAGCTTGGAACTCCGGGAGAAATGTAATTCTGCCAAGTCTAAACTCTGTGAACAGTGTGAGGTCGCTGCAGTATATTACAATGATAATTGTCAGGTGAAAGGAGGAAGAGATGCTTTTGCCTCTCGCCTGTTAGTGGAAGGGATGAATTTCAGACACCAGATGGCTCATCAGCCATGCAGTTAGCCAATCAACAGCCAGCGCAGTGATATGATAGCGGTGTCAGTGTCTCGTCGCCCTGCAGGGCCGACATGGTCGTGTTGTGCTGCAGTGGAAACATGTGGTTGTCAATCATCATTTACTGCAGAGAAGACAAAAAAAAAAATCATTGATTTACAGTCATTCAGAGACAGAATGAGAGGAGGAGGGTGACTATTGTTGCCAGAATGGTCGATTTTCTGCCAAATTGGGTTGCTCCCTATTTTATTGGGCAGGTAAAATTGCTTTGGGCTGGCTTACGAGACTTTTTCACTCAATCAAAAGTTACGCTATAATCCAGTGATTCGACCTCTGCGTCTCTCACATTTGTGTAGCTGATCATGGTGCGGTTGGCCCCGGCACTCTGTTCAATACGTGGCTGATTTACAGTTGAGCTTAAACTTCTTTTCTTTTCAAATTATTTTTTCATTCAGCCTCATCATGAAAGCCTTGTACAAGCTTTTAAAGGAGTGATTACTGAATCTATTATCTAAAAGAAAGAAGACGATAAGAGGAACATAACAAGGACTCTTGAACAGAAGAGGACTTTGCAGGCTTTTAGCACTGATTGTGTTACTGACTAAAAATGGTCCCTCTCAGACATCCAGATGGTGACATTCTGTCCATCGCCAATATTAGTTAGACCGTCTCTTACAAACCAGGAAATACTGATCATATTATTTTGAATGAAAAAGAAGACTTATGCATGTATCTTTGTTTTTGTTTTTTTGTGAATTGAACGACGTTTTATTGACATTAGCTGCTTTGTCTGGCGATTACCGCTGTGCGTTCATGTGGTGATGTAGAGAGGAGGGAGGGGATTGCTAACTGCAAAACAGACATTAGACATTAGCTGAAACAAAGACAACGCAGCGTCTTTAAAGGTGCACTATGTAAGAATTGGCCGTCTGTTGGATTCATTTGCAAAGAAAATTGAGGGCAAACCACGTCACTAGAGTAATCACAAACTGCTGCTTACTGTAGAGGCAGTCAGCTAGTTAGCTCAGTTAGCCTTGCAGCTAGCAGCCTGGACACAAAGTTGCACACACTTGCACGGAAGCTTTTGACTGAGATGGGACAGGCTGGTAGCTCTCTGACTTTAACAGGTATCTCTGTAACACCATACAGAGATATTGCAACCGTTATTTCTTCACATATTTTTGATCAATTCAGTTGTCTTTGTTTGTTTGTTTTCAATCAAAATTCTTAAATCTTACAGTCTTTATCGAAGTTGTCTTTGATCACGTGCGGGAGAGGTTTGATTTCAGGTGATGTCGTGACAAAACTGCATACAAAAGAAGTTTTGGTGGATGAGTGAGTGAAGCACGGGTCTCAGGAGACTCAGGAGAGGGATTTGTGTCCAGTGTGATGACATTGGTATATCATTTTTATACATTTATAAAGCTGCTGAGTGCACCCTGTGTAAATGTCTCAACAAGGACCCCCAGGCAACATTCCAGACGTCTGCACAACTTTCATTTTTGTAACTGTAACGGGTCATCGTGATTGGACATTCAGACAACGGACATTACAATGTTTGTTGGGCCAGTAATGTGTCATGGGCACAGTATTTATTTTTTTCGTTGGCAGGAGGCACTGCGTCGAGACAGAAGGGCTTCCTGGGCTGCATTCGTTCTCTTCAGCTGAATGGCGTCACTCTGGACCTGGAGGAGAGGGCGAAGATCACCCCGGGCGTCCGTCCTGGGTGCCCGGGCCACTGCAGCAGCTACGGGTCACTCTGCCAGAACCAGGGCCGCTGCGTGGAGAGAGCCAGTGGTTTCTCATGCGACTGTGGCCAGTCAGCCTTCACAGGATCCTTTTGTCATGAAGGTACGTTCACATACTCACTAGAGACCTCCTGCCTGTAAATACACAGAACGAAAGACTAGAGCTCTTATATTATTAATTTTCTGTCTCCCAAAGAAATGAAAACATTTCAGTCCCAATAAAGGACAGATATGTGAATGTTTCCACTCTTGCAAATCATGAAGGTTTTCTAAGCTAATGATAACATGAACTTTATGGCTAAAAAAACAAAACAAAACAAAAAAAAAACATTATATCAAATCTGTAAAGCTATGAGTTGACTCAACATTTGAAGCCTCCGGACAGCTCCAATTATATTTGACAGACCGATACACGCACTGGTCGATGAAATCAGAGAAGAACATGGTGCGATATCAGCTTGAAAATAAAAAGGAGTCTCTCTTCCAAATTCAAATTGGCTCAGTTGATTATCTTAGTTTTTCATCCCCACCATTGCCTTGACAATTTAATTTCCCTCTGAATAATTTAGCATGGAGTTTATCATGGGTTTATGTCTGAGGAAGGCAGACGCCATAAAACTGCTCCAGACTTCATTCGCGGGGTAAATAATTACTAAGAGGGGTCTTAACAGCTTTTGAGGGTTTTAATGATAATATTTATGCTGAAACTGTAATTTAAAGGTGAAACATGCGACGTTCACTGCGACTACATATTTAACCAAAGCGCTGGCATCTCAGACCGACATGAACACGTGCATCATTCACTCAGTTAAGCTGGGGGAAAAAAAGAGAAAAGCAGCGCCTGAACACAAATTGCTCACTGCTTATCAGGCCGCCATGTTGACAGACTGACAGAGAGGGACTCGCATGCCCAAAACAAAGAACACAGAAGCTGATATTATGTTTGTTCAGGTTAACTTTACATGGCAAATAGTTGCTCTTCAGTATGAATATTCCAAATGTCAGTTATTAAAAACCTTTAAATATCTTTAATTATAAGGCCTGTATAGTATTCCTATACTTTAATTACAAGACAACTGTAATACGATTAAACATTTTAGAAGTAACTCATGGTGCATTTTCCTTGTCGCTCAATATTCAATTCATGTTGTATTGCACCCACACCTGCGTTTCCTTTCCAGCTAAACAGTGATTTCATCATATTTCTGTCATCTGGTATCAGTTCACGGTAATATTAGGCTCATGACCGTTTGATTTGAGCAGCAGGGAGTTCTCCTGCTTCTTATTGCATTTATTTTGCCAGCTGCGGCCCATTCAGAGGCTCTCCAAACAAAGGAAGAGATGTGTTTGCCACTCAGATATGGCAGTCAGCAGCAGTGTTGCATTAGTCAGACTCGCAGGGGAATAGCTCACCTACGTCAGGAACGCCACCATCCACTGCGATGGTATGTGAAAGCCCTGGCACAGGAAATGTGTCTTTGTGTTATTCCGTACATCGAGCCATTTCATCTGACTCACCGTCTTTTGTTGGTTTGTGGAAATAAAGGCTACACACAGTTCACTTGCCACACTTGCCAACCGACTGCCTGTTTTCAGTCGCCATCTCCCAGTTTCCTCCCATGGTTACAAGTTTCTCCTGGTTCATGCCAAAACTTCACACCTTTTTCCATTTTTAGTCTTCACAACCTGTTTCTGGTGGTGCACAGGTTGCGGTCAACTGTCCTGGTGAGCCTCATCATCCTCAGTGGATGAGATACAGACAGAGAAATGGACAAGAGGAAGAAATTGTGCAAATTCAAGACATCGTTAGAAGAGATTTCTGTATTAATCTTCCGTTTCTTACAGACATTTATAAAAGAAAGTGGCATACTGTTTGAGAAAAATCTGCCGCATCAATTTTCCCTGTCCATCACAGCGGTCACACCGATGTCAGTCACCATCAAGAGGCTGACAAACACAGGACGGTGACCTGCATAGAATTCTGAGGGGCAGGGAAAAAGCCAGCGATTCACGTCAGTGGGGTGACTTATTCTCTTTCCTGATTATTAAAAGTATTTCCTGTAACATTAACTGGGTTGGTCGGGGAGACTGGAATGTAAATTTCCCCGAATGTAACAGAGCAGAACAGAGCTGCTAAGTGTGGCCCGCGCCCTGTTACAGCAGGGCCTAAATTGCTTAGGGGTGTCACGAACAGTCAGTTACCAACTCATATTTCAGATATCCAGAAGTTTCTAATATTCACACAAACAACCAGAGTAAAAACTACAACAACAGGACTTGAAATGCTGCAACAAGTTTTGATTTGTTAGCAAGTCGACAGGTTCGGGTTGAAGCCTTAAAAAAAAACGTTATGATGACCCATCATGCCCTGGTGCTTTAATGAGGAGATAGAGAGTAGACAGCTTGTGTAAGTGGATCTTTCAGTTCTTTCAGTTCAGATCCTTCAGCAGATGTTAGACGACCGACCCTGACTGTCTGTCTCGCTCACTGTCTGCACCCTTTGGCCTATCGACACTCGTTCTGAGAGAGTCATAATGAGCCCATTCTGTGCAGAAGGTCAAGCACTGAGATTATCTTAAAGGACTCTTCAAGCCCTCCACGCCATCGCGTCCGCCATGTGATGCATCAAGGGCTTGTTGGGAGGTGTCAAAAGTCATCATAATGTTTGACTGAGTCACGGCTGCACAAATACACATGCTGTGTGCTTAATGATCTACCTACCCACTTAGTCATTATGTCAATTTTACTGAAATTATTTATCAAAAATCTCATTGTCAACAAGTAGAACCAATAGTTATCCCTATAAAATCGCCACAATATGGATATTAATACCACCTTAGCTTACCTCAGAACAGAGACTGGAAAGAGGGGTGGAAAGCTTGTTTGGCTCTGTCCAAAGGTGACAAGATCCACCTGCTAGCACCTCCAAAGCTCACTTATTATTTTCTTTTTCAATCCATATGAAGACCGAAGGCTAAAAAAGTCCATTTGTGTTTTAACATTATTATCATGTCAGGACCATTTCTTGGCCTGTCACAGTTTTCTTTCTCACCCTTGAGGTTGCCGGACAACTTGAACTGGAAATCCTTGTGCCTCGCCGAGAAACAGATGCCACACAACACTGGTGGAGTTTCTGTCTGAGCATCAATCATAACAAAAGCTCGATATTAAAGAGATACGAGATCACTGTCAAGCTTACCATCAAGAAAGCACATGTGTTTTTAAAAAGTCAAACTAAATCCTCAGTTCACAAATATGGACTAAAAGTACCCTGGCCACAGATTAGATAGTGCTGTATGCTTTTCCAGTGGTTTGTTGCATACAGAGCTCACGTTAAAGAAATGCCAATAATATCTGGTGATCTTATTTCAACTGTGAAAACCCATGACATTTTCAGAGCATTCAACATTTAAAACAAACAACGAAAGTAATTTTGACAATGTGTCCTTTTCCCCAAAACTGCAGCTCTCTAACTTTTGGAGGTTTCAGTCAGCTTTATTCCCCAGACACCTCCGAGCTTTGATATTATCTTTGCGCAGTATAAAATTGGGAAATACATTTCATATTATGCATTCATGAGGATAAGTATGAATCCCTGCTGTATTATAAGGCTTGTAACTTCTTGATCCAGCAGCTGGTATCTTGGAAGGCGGTGAAAAAGTTCTGTCTTTAAAGGACTTAATACATGGTGGAAACGGTGGAAAATCAATCTCTGACACGTCCCAGTGCTGTTATCTTCTCGCTTTCAGAGGTTTCAGCCAGCTTTATGTCGACCACGTCCATCACCTACACCCTCAAGGAGCCCTATGAACTGAGCAGGAACAGCAGCGTCTTGCCTTCCTCCATCTACTCTGATACGACTCTGCGAGGAGAGAACATCTCCCTGAGCTTCAGGACCAGTCAGAGTCCTGCTCTGCTGCTCTACATCAGCTCGTTCTACAGGGAGTACCTGGCTCTGCTCGTCAACCAGCATGGTGAGGATGACAAAACTGACTCCTCTCCTCTCCCCTCCTCTCCTCTCCCCTCCCCTCCTCTCCTCTCCTCTCCTCTCCTCTCCTCTCCTCTCCTCTCCTCTCCTCTCCCCTCCCCTCCTCTCCTCTCCTCTCCCCTCCTCTCCTCTCCTCTCCTCCCCCGCGAAGCTAATTGTTATGCACAGTCTCAGGTTCAAAGAAAACACTGGGCATGGTTACTATTAAATGATAATTCTGTTTCCAGCGGGGTTCTTTCTTCCCTCGGCCTCGCCATTGTGATTATTTATTGTGTTCAAATTTTCATCACTCGCCTCGCTGCGGAGCTCCACACAGCTCCAGCTGGCAGGGAGCAATTCCAGCATTCCTGCACAGCGTAATAGGATTTGCCATTATCCAGCGACTGTAATTTTGTGAATGGAGCTGTATTTTAATTATAAAGCGAGGTAGAGTTCATCTTTTGGAGGTTTCTTTTGTAGTTTTGAACACGACACATTGTGACGATGGCAAAAAACTAGAGAGAAGTGAGTCGGTGAGCACAACTGTCAGCATTTGGACTGACTGAGAGAAAGCGAGGGACAGCAGGTTTATAATACTTGATCACGCCGTCATCAGGTATCGGCCATCTTTCTGTAGCGTCTCACATAATCCCAGAGAGAGGTTTCTTTTGGATGCCTTGAGAAGGTTTTTTCTCATGTTTCTCTCTTTGGCTGCTGCAGTTAGCAGGAGCCTCAGCTGCTGCACACAAAGAAACTTTACTCGCCTGAGACAACCCCGTGCCCCCTGCAAGACTGTTTTCATTATTAAGATCCACTCTTACGATAGGGCAACTGCTCCCTATTAGTCTGTGTTTGAAAAAAAGAGCTAGCATACTGAGTCATAATTAGAAAAAAAATTGGAAAGGGCACTAAGTATTATGTGTTTGGATTATTAAGAGAAGATTATTTTCGATCATTACTGCTCATCTATAAAGTCTGCAGACATCTCGGAGCATTGAAATTATCTCAGCGACGTGGAATTCATGAAGAATACCGCTGTTAAAAATTGGGGAATTAATTTTCTATCACTGATATTGTTTGAGATTGTTGTTCATAGAGATAAAACCACTAATCCTAACAGCGCTGAATGGTTTGCAGCTCCTTAAGTCATTGTGGAACATCAGATATGTGGATCAAATTTTCCTCCTTTTGTCTTCGAAAAACTGGGGACAATTTTTGAGTAAATTGGCTTAAGTGCTCAATATTGATCAAAGACTAGTTCTGATTTGTCTTGGATCTTAAACCTTTGACATGTTTGGAAAGTTCCACACACTCTCCTCAGCTAACACTACTTTCATCTCCAGAAAACAACACTGTTAACTGATGTGGCAATTTACTTGCATTGGGCAATTGTGCGATCCTTTTTCTTCTCTTGAATTGAACACATTAAACATAAACAGACCTGGCAGAATAATAATAATAATAATAATAATAATTGTTTGTGTACACAGAGTTTACTAAAAAGTGAGTTTTTGGACAACTCACATTAGCAGTAGCTTGTTCCGCTAGCCGTTGTCATGTAGGGTTGCCAACTCCCTCAAAAATAAATAAGAGACACTAGTCCCACACTGCTTTGTTTTCCCAGTTGCCCCAGTCTCTTGTCTTCCGGTATCTTCTTGCTAGCAACAGTACCTCGACCAATGAGAAGAGCTGGATCCTGCATTGTTATTCTCGTGTGTGAGTGTGCTGGCAGCTCATTGGTCACAGAGCAGGAGAGGGCTGGCAATGAGATTACCGTATATTTTCATATAAAAGTGCCTGTATTTCATTGATTCCATTGACATTTTAAAGACCTTGTCTTTGTTTCTAAATATGGGACAATTCCATTTTTCAACAGACGGTTGGCAACCGTAAATGTTATAAGTGCCTCTTTCATCGTATTCATGCTTTTATGCGAACGTTTGACTCATTATACATTCACAAATAAAGTTGGATTTTGGCGAGAGTTTCACTTTAAGGCTTATACATTTAACTACAGTCTTCCAAAACTGCTATAACATTGTCAACTCCCATATACAATGAATTGAAGTACTCTTTTATGCTCTGCACTTCAGACAGGTACCTGGAATATTAGTGAATATTTGACTTAACCTGTCAGATGTGAAATGAGTTCTCATTAGCCATATGGATTGTAATTTTTCTGATAACAGACTGAATCAGCCTTTTAAGACATGCAGTTCCCTGCTCTCCAGAATATTTTATCGGGCAGTCTTCATTGTTGAGCCCAGGCTCATACCAATCAGAGACAAAATGTGATTATCTTGTATTTTTATAACTAATGGCAGTGCTTATATAGCTCTACTTTGTTAAATCTGTATTTGTCTATTTATGAGAGTTTTTTTCATTCAGTGACATCTGCCTGCACTTCCCATCAAATTGGACCTTTGGAACAATTAAAGCTCTATCACTCTTTGATTCTGCGTGTGCTTACAGTCAGGAGTAAGACTGTTTTGTTGTTTTGTGTCCACGCAGACGAGCTGGAACTGAGGTACAAGCTGCACAGCAGCAGAGATGTGGAGGTGCTGTGGAGCAGAGTCACCAACTTGGCTGATGGACGCCTGCACACAGTGACCATCGGGAGACTGGCAGACACTGTCTCCGTTCAGGTAAAGACACCAAGCATGATCCACACTGTGGCAGGCGACTACAACAAGAGGGGCGTGTTTTGATATAGACACTGTGAACCGAAGAGTAGGAGGAAATCTTTTGTCATTAACTTGCCAGATTTCCCTGTGAAAGGTCCGTCATACTGACGTCCAATTCACCCGCTAGTGCTCAGACTGCAAAGAAATCTTGTACACAGGGGTGTGAATACCCAGCTGTCTTTTGTCACGTGTTTTCATAATATAATGTGATACAAGCTGGGACGATGCTCATGAACGGGAAACTTTGAGCACTGGTGCGTCTTAACCTTGAGTCACCTGCAACAAAATATGAAATGACAAACAACAATCTACACGATGAAATGGAGATAAGTCAACCAATCCGGGCACTTTGATTAATCTTACTATAGATATCAGTCATCCCTGAATGATGGCTGTCAGAAATGTCCCTCTTAGCTTTATTAAAACACTGACCGCGGCGGTTGAGCGAGTCACCCTCAGAGCCACAGAACACAGCAGCCATCGCTTGTAATCAGTGGAGTGACAGTGAGCATCAGAGAGCAAATCATCTTCAAATTATAATGTAATGGATCGTTAATTGTAATAAATTGTAATGAAAAGACAAAGCCCCTCAGGGTGCCGGAGAATAATCTTGCCTCGGGCAGCAGAATGTCCGGAGGCAGCTCTCACCACAAGAAAAACGTTTGGAAAACCTTGTGAAAAAAAATCTCCTCTCTGTTCTCAGGCTACTTTTTACTTCTCTGTGTTCTGTGGTTCCACTTTAGTTTCACTGTGGTCATTAGCACATATTGATTAATGATTCACTCAAGCCCAAATCTTGCTCTGTGCAAACAGTTCATTACAACTTCTCTGTTGTGTCTGACTCTGAGGTATCGCAACCTGCACCACTTAAACTTCCTTACTCAGCAACTTTGAACCGCCGCAGGTTTATTGGTGTCCCATTTGAACCTGCAGGTCAGACCTCCAGAGGTCGAGCCTCCAGCTAGCTTTTTTTTTTGACTGCTGGCTTCTCTGCAGACAGTTGTCAAAGTTTCTTCTGAGAGCAGAAATTTGTTTCAATCAACATGTATTGATCACTTCTTTATTGGCCATATATGAATGGATTGCAACATGACGTGAAAAATCAGATCTTCCCCATCTCCCTCATTTGCCTCTACAAGCCGGTGGACAGTTTGCTGAATAGGGTTGCCACCTTGGATTTGTGGAAAAAGGAGGCACTCAACCAAATGCTGTTGGGGGGGAAATCATGTGTTAATACATTTATTCATGAAGAGAATAATAAACAATTTGTTGTATTAACACAACTGGAAAAACAATCATAAACTCTTGGGATGAGGTAAATGCATACACACACACACACACACACACAAAGTTGTGATGGCTGCATGTTTTTGTTTGTTTGATACAACACCTTCGTGTTTTTTGTTTTTTGTTTTTTTTTTGCATTGATTTCCAATGCATTTTACAGAGACCACACACAAAATGTATGTGGCAGAAAAACAGTCTCCCTGGATCAGCCGTACCCATTCAAACTTCAAAGTTTCGCCTTGTCAGGATTGTAAATAGTATACTATTAGTAGACTATAAACGGGAAGAAAGCAGGAACATTTTTGATGGGAACCCTTCTTGACTAAAGAACGAAGGAAACCAAATTAAGGTTTTACATTTTCCCCCAAAAAACAGGACAAATTGTGCCGGGAGAGATTTATATTTTCCTGGGACAGCTGATGAAAAAAACAATTCTGGGAAAAATGGGGCGGGTGGCAACTCTATTGCTGAATTTGTTTAATGCCACTGGACTGAGTATTTCTTTGTAAAAGACTGTCGCGCTCTATGCTAGTTCTCAAGTGCCTCATCTTCTCACCTCCAGCAGAGAGTAGTGTTAGTGTGGAAATGGAGTCTGCTAACATAGACTAAAGACAAGCGCAACAGAGAAGTTCCAAATATCTCCTTTTACAATAGAATCATCTCTCCTCCACTGTTTGTCAGTGTCTTTGCTTTCTATCTGCTTCGCTTTTGCCTTCTCAGTTGTGACATACATTATCTTTCAGATTGACCAGGATGCCAGAGAGGACTTCAACTTGACATCTGATGTTGAATTCAACAGCATCAAATCGCTCGTCCTGGGCAGAGTGCAGGGTAAGTGGGACTCTTTTAGTGCAGACTCCAGCACTTAGACAGACTCATTTGAATAACAGCACTGAGATGTTTGGCCTCATGCGACAAATCGCTGTGCGGAGGCTTTCTGCTGTTTTCTATTCATCGGGTCGGGTGGTCCAGAGGGAAATCTGCAGTCTGAGAAACAGCTGTGGTGCTTTTTAAAAAACAAGTTGACATCCATATTCAAATAGTCACAAACACAGCACTCTACTGTGGAGATGTGAAATACGAACAGCCCGAGAAATTACTAAAGGTGGAGACACCCACTTAAGCCATTGTTGTGAGGTATTCGATGCATTTTAGAGCCATATGGGGAGGTAAAATACAGTACGTGTTGGTGAACTTTTATCTGTGTTATCGAAGCAGTGAGTAATACAGTCTTTATGTCTGTCTGGCTGAGGCCAGGCTTCAGACAGCTGTAATGGTAATAACTTTAGAAAAGGTCCTTCACTTTGTATGGTAATGAGGAGAGATTGAAAAGAACAAATGACTTAGAAGATTGGAGTCAGCACCTTGCGATTCAGCATAACAACCAATAAGCCTCAGCTGCTGAGAAGCTAGGGTCAAACTAAACCAGGAAGTCAGACGGTACAGTTTACCCTCTCTCCGTCTGACAGAACATTTCACTTTCACATCACTCCCGTCGTCCTCTACAGGACTGATCTGTCCTCATCAGGCTCCTCCTAAATAGTAAAGACTTTGTAGCAGACATACATCCTGAAAAAACAGCCAATAGTACGCAATGTATGTTACGTCCTACTCCACGCCTTTGAGACAATGGAGGTTAGTCTGATGGAGGGAATACAGTACGGAGGTGTTTTTTTCAGCAAGGACCGTTTACTGAGCTTACGACAGTTAACTATATTTAGCACCAGTTAGTGTTTCCTTTGGCAACGAAGCTAAACGTGATTGTCAACCAGATGACTATAAATCACCTAGGTACTCCAACTGGCCTCCATCATTGGTATATCATGTATGGCCCCGGTTTGGAGCTGTCATTGAGAGGCAGTTGGTTATCAGTTTGTTAGCAGTTACTTTAGCAACAAGGAAAGCTATCTGTCCAGATCTTCTGTAGGCAGATCAGCCTGAGGGCAGAAAAGAGAGAAACGGAAAATATTTTCTCCATAAATCATGACCAAGTTTCACTTAAATTACTGAATAAAGTTGTATTTTTGCACAGTCGCTCGCAACACACTCCTCTGGTTCTTCTATTTGCCGATACATTCATGGCAGCGTCATAAAATAACAAAAGGATGCAGTAGACGAACAATTATTACTGCCCCCGAGTGCAGGATGAGTCAACATTTTTAATGATTTTCCACAAATGTTCAAACTCTACCATTAAAGGTACCTTTAGAATGGCACTGACCTAATACTGGAGTATAGGTGAGATATGGAGCAAGACATAGTTGAAAAATACTGAAAAAGCAATTTTGACTTCATGCAAACTTTAAGCTAAGTTGTAGCCGTGAGCTCCCACTCGCTTTTTGAAGATCGTCGACATAAAAGGCCCAGATCAGAGGCAGATCAGCGCGTGTTGCACAGGCGCTCTGGGACAGCCGGCAGATGTGTCTCTGATGTCTGCTGGCTAAATATCTGGTAGAGTCGCAGATGGATTGGGGAGCCATTAATGAAAGCAGAACCCCCTCTGCTTTCTCCTTTGCTGTCACCTGCAGTATCTCTGAAACCGATTTTATCATGCAACTATGTGTATGGAGCTGGCACAATATTGACCTGTAGCTCCTGACGGGGAAAAACTTGGGGAACAAGGTAGGCTGGAGCTCAGGGATTCAGACCATATACTTTTATTAAAAGGCTAGGTTTCCATGCCATGTGCGTCTTCATCAGAGTCAAACAACACAGATTATCATAAATACCATCAGCAAATGTGTGAATTCTATCTGTACAAGTGAACTATGAATTCCTTCCACTTCTAATTGATTGCTCCTTCCCCCTTTCTCCAGTCTGTGCTAGGTTAGGGTCCCATTTAGGGGAGGTTATTGAAGAAGATGTGAGTCTCTGATGATGATGCACATGGCGTCAATATGTTACGCTCTGATTAAGTTATAATCCATGCGCTCCAGTCTACCTCGGACTTGCTTAAGTTTTCAGAAATCAGAAAAGTGCCCTTCACTGAGATCCAGCTCTGTGTGAAGTGGTTGCCCTCAACTTCTTCCTTTACAATATTGTTTGTTTTTTTGACAGAACACACAAGCAAAAGCTTTTCTGCATGTAACCGTGTCCTCTTTGCTGATCCACGATATGATCAGTGCTGCAAATCAGCGAATGAACAACTGGAGCTGCTCGGGTGGCGTCATTCTTATGCAGTGTCTCGCTTTGTTGATCTTGTCATGTCTGTTGCTGATCAGTCAGGTGGCATTGAAACTGCAACAATGGTAGAACTCCCAATACAAGACAGAAAGTTGTGTAGTGTAACAGCACGGCAGCGCTCTGATGACTCCTAAAGTCGTGTAGTGTGGCCAAAGCATGAGGAGTTTTTGTTGGCAGTGTGTACCGGACATGGCTTTGCTCGATGCGTGTTTCTGAAGAGAGCAGAATGCTGAACCGCTCTTGCACATCTTCAAAAATGGCACATCTTTAAAACTGAAATGAGAGGGGTTTTTTTTTCTCCCCCTTATAGAAACTAAGAATCAGTAGTCTATAAAATCTATTGAATGTCCAAACCCTCAGCTGAGAGGATAAGCGATTTTTTTGCCCCACAGCAGTGATTTAATGTTCCATATTATTTCTTTCTATATAATTACTGGAATATTTCCTTAAAAATCACCAGAGTTGTGACCTTGAAAAACAAAATAGCTGTCTAGGTTCTACACATCCCATGTAACAAACAGTGAAGAGTCAAAATTGATGCTGTTTTTAGTTCAAACTTTTTTCTGTGTGTTCACCCAGGCCATGTTAGTACGTAACCCAGCCTTCCCTCAGCTGAGCCAGAGGACTCCGGCAGTCATATCAGTATCAGAGAGGCCACAAGACAGTTGATATACTGTCACTCCCTGCCAGTGCTGTCATCCATCAGCCTAACTAATGGAGCAGGAAAGAATGGAGAGACCGAGAGGCTCACAGAGAGAGAGAGGGAGAGTAATGATGAAGTGAGAGGCAGGGTGAGACAGTGACACGCAGAGAGGTGGAGGTAAAAAGCAGCAGCTGGGCGGAGGTGGACAGTAATCTTCAGTTCATGGATACGAGGCCAGTGCTGTCAGTGTGGGGTGTGACAGCTCCCACAATCATCCAAATCCTTCTTAGTGAAGGAGACACGGACTATATTCAGCACTAATGCTGGTGATTCATCCGTATAAGAAATAAGAACAGAAATTTTACATCATCCTGTATTGGGACTCCACATTCTTGGGCCTTATGTGCTTGATTTCAATTGTTTGGTTCTGAATGTTATATTAATTCCTTCATCACAATCAGTGTGATTCTGGGAGCCTTAAAAAGTTGAAAATAGATAAACATAATAATAGTATAATAAATCAATTTGTCTTGAATATGATTTTGACATGTGTTTAAAACTGATTGGATTAAGAAGTTAACGTTACTTTTGTAAAGTTGCTGCAACAAAATTACAGACATGAAACTTACATGGAACTAATGATCTATTGTGTCATCTCCTGCCATCAAAACATGTCTATTAATTTGTTTTCTCATTAAGAGACAAACTCCCCTGCCTGCACACGCTTTTATTTATTAGAAAGAAGATGATGAAAGGTTGCGATAAACTGTCTCGTTTTAAACAGTGGAGAAAAAAATAAACTCTAATGCAGTGTGAGACAATTTGTTACTTAGATCTGTTCTGTCATTAATTTTTTTGCCTATTTCTATAATTCACCCCCATCTTGCAGGCTGCTCAGTGCATACAGATGGGAATATTTCATATGAAGCATTTAGGCATCAAAATAAAACAAGTTATGTTCTCCTGTGTTCATGTCACAGTACATATACATGTTGCACAGTCCTTTGAGTAAAGAGATTGGCACCTTCTCTTTCTTAGTGGACATTTAGACCAAAACCTGCTTTAAAACACAGTGTGTAGCACTATTGATAAATAGCTGGCAAGGAACGAGTCTAGAGCCACACCATCCAAGACCGAAATGTTAATTGCATACTACAATATGAAAGTACCAGGTGGAACAAACTACATAACAGCTACTTTTCTAATTTTAGAGTCTCACTGCTGGAGGGGAAGCAGTTGGGTCATTAAAATCCAAAGGATTAATTCCCTTTGGAGCATAAATATGCTGAGCAAATTTCATGGTAGTCTACCTTTTATATTATTATAATTCTAATGTCCAATTGCAGTTTTTATAAATTTTGTGAAAGAAAAAATGTTTAAGGTTATTAGGGTTTAATATTCATCATCTGGGGACCATGTGTAGCATCAGTTCATAACAGTTTTTGAGGGTAAGTTTTCAAATATTTTAAATGAAGACTTTGGTTAAAGATGAAGACCGTGAGCCAACAAAATGTGCCTTTCCCATCTTTGTGGCATCGGTTTATAAACAGTGGCTTATATGCTTTCAAAATGTATTTACAGGTAAAACTCCTGGCACCCACTGGATCGCCTCTCACCTGTCATAACAAAAACTCGTCTCACTTGTGGCTTATGTACTCATAACATCACTGTCCGTGACAGCAGGTGCTAAATAAAGTGTCAAGCAGCTATAAATGTCAGTGTAAACTACAATTATTCCTGCTGTGGAATTTGATTACACAGCACATCATTGGCAGTCATCTAAGTTATTACCAAAGAGAGACAACTCTTCACCATGTGAATGGGGACACTGTGGTGTGGCCTGGCTGGAGAGGGCTGTTTATCTGCTGTGTGTTTGATGGGGCTTTGATTAAGCCTGAAATTGAACATGATCCCTTGAGTAGTGGGAAGTAATTTGTCTTTAAATTATATATCTCATGTTGTGTTTATTTATTTATTTATATAAACTGTGCCTGGCCAAAAAAAAAAAGAAGTCACCACCTCGATTTAACTAAGAAAATAGGAAAGAGCCTTCCATTGGATAATTACTGCAGTGATTAATATGTTTCAGCCGGCAACAAGTTATTTAACTGATGCAGTGAGCAACTTCTCACTTCTCACTTATTAAACAACCATGTTAGAAGATATATCTTGTAGTCATGGAAAAGATGTTACTCTGTTTCGGAATGGTCAAATTATTGGTCTGCATCAAGCAAAGAAAATAACTTAAACTACTAAAATTGGGTTAAGAACAGTCCATTGCATTATTAATACCTGGAAGGATAGTGGCAAATTATCATCTTGGAGGAAGAATCCTGGTTGGGAAAAACCTTGAATGATCATGATCATAGATCACTTAAACAGTTAAACAGTGAAATTAAATAGTAAAAAAACAACAGTAGAACTACGGAAATTACATTTAATAGTGAAGCTAAGAGCATTTCCACACATACTATGTGAAGAGGGTAATCAGGAAAAAAGTCATTAAAATTGATCTTTGGCCAAGTGGAAAAAGGTCATGTGGTCCTGATGAGTCCAGATTTTACCCTGTTATGATCTGGGGTTGATTCAGTTGGTCAGGTCTATGTTCAGCAAGGTTATGAGCCCAAAATGGAGGTCAGCTGACTACCTGAATATACTGAATGACCAGGTTTTTCCATCCATTTTTTTCTTCCCTGATGGCTCGGGCATATTCCAAGATGACATTGCCACGATTTATCAGGCTCAAACTGTAAAAAAAAAAAAAAAAAGTGGTTCAGGGGTTCAGGGTTCATGAGACATCATTTTCACACATGGTTTCACAGAGTCCAGACCTTAACCCTAGTAAGAATCTTTGGGATGTGCTGGAGAAGGCTTTGCACAGCTGCCCGACTCTCCCATCATCAGTACAAGATCTTGGTGAAAAATGGATGCAATGGGTGTCCTCTTGAAAATGTTCACGTTTTAATGGTCAAAAAACACATATCTCTCATACTGTTCATTGCTACCGCTCCTTTGTTAACCCTGTGTCTGAACGCCCTGTTTTATTGCCTGTCTCTTTAAGGCTCTTATCCAGAACAGCCCAGCCTGCTGTGATTGGTGTGCTCTTGCAGGACTGAGCAGGGAGTGTGTTTCCACAGTAGCTATGCCAGTGTTTTTTGCAGCCAACCATGCTGGGGGGCATGTCTGAGGCGGTGACTGTATAGTTGTGACATCACAGTCTTATGAGAGTCCTGATGGCATGTTTGAATTCACAGTTTCTTAAAATGTGCTGTGAATTGTTCTGTAGACTTAGGATTTTGAAACTTTAATACTTGATACTAAGGTAATTCATTCAACACTATACAACAAAGAGTTGAGTAATGAAATAGAAATTCAAAAACTCAATCATACTACACAAACTAAAGAACATATATGCAGTTATTTATGTACAAATATACATAAACATGCAACGCATCAGAAGTTTGACATGGGGGAAATAGCCCATCCACTTCGACTGAGTGTGAGCACCAAGCTTCGATGTCATGAACAGATTCCACCTCTCCCCCTCCAGCTCTAGTCCTGAGCCCTGCTGGCTCAGAATCTGTTCTCTAG
Organism: Acanthopagrus latus; assembly: GCF_904848185.1. NCBI lineage: Eukaryota > Metazoa > Chordata > Actinopteri > Spariformes > Sparidae > Acanthopagrus > Acanthopagrus latus. The sequence continues at coordinate 25,072,161 of NC_051049.1, forward strand.
AGCAAAGCCTTGTTCCGAGATGATTTGGTGGAGACAGGTCTCTGACAAAGGTCTCTGACATTAGCCAGGAGGAACCTTAAAACTAAGCTAAATTAGCATGTCTCTTATCCCAACCTTCTCCTCCCCTGAGATGGTACTGCTGGTCAGGATGGTTGAAAGATACCGCAAGACTGCTGCTCTTAATCCAAAACAGCACCAATGCTGATGACGGTGTTGACTTCAAAAAAGACATAAAATATAGGACCTTTAACCTTCACGAATTATTTCAGTTGCCTAAACTTCCATTACCTTAACATTATTGTAGGTTGCATACATGAATATTGTGCAAATAATAGTTGCAAAATATCAGGCTTAGCATTCAGAATCTTTCCTTTTTTTTCCCTTTCTATGTCATCTATCAGTGTTTTATTTGAGGAATGAGTTCAGAAAACTCATTTCCAGCTGGTTAATCCTCTGCTGTAAAGTCAAAATGGATATTAAAATGATTTAGACATAGATAGATACCACTTATCATCGAGACTGTGGTCTCATCAAGATAAATATTTATCATTACTGTATTTTAAGTGTGTAATTGGAACTTGCTGATAACAAATGGGTCTCTTTGTCGCTCAGTCTTTCTTGTCTCTGTGTTTTTCTCTGTGTGTGCTCAGAGCCTGATGAGTTGGAGGCTGAGCTGGCCGGGTTGGCCTCTCTTGGGTTCACCGGCTGTCTGTCAGGTGTTCGCTTCAACTCCATCAGTCCTCTGAAAGCCGCTCTGCTGCACCCCGACAGCCCTGTTACTGTCACTGGCCCATTGGTCCAGACGAGCTGTGGTTCGTCCTCCCCAGCCGATTCCTACGCAGCAGAAACCACACACTCCTTATCAGGTACAAGGAACAGACTCAGACCTTACTTCCTACACTATACTATACTATGTTCAGGGTATATATCATTAGTTAACAACCCCACCCATTCCCAACGTGGGAATCCATCTGGTGTGTCTTTAATATTATTCTTAGGGCTGTTCATTAAACTTCTTCATGGGCTCATTAACCATCCTTCTCGGTAAGCAGACAGAGTGATGATACTACAATAGATGAGATTAGTCAGACAACTGCAGTGAAGTCCTTTGAGGCTGAGCTGAAGCTTTCAACAAGTACTTTCTGCACTGACTGATGGTTCTTTCACTGACTCTACCTTCTCCTCCCCAGTCAAAAAAAGTGTGTTTAGTTTTTAGATTATTATTTAATTATTTGTTGGCCCATGTTGACATAATCAACTGAACATTATAAAGAAAATATGTTCAGTGTTTTACTTCATCAACTTCCATTGATTTTTGTTAATATTCTTATTATGAATTAGGTACCAGCACCTTATTTGCCACGGCCTCTTACCTGTGGAGTTCACCAAGGGTCAGTTCTGGGCCCCTTCATGTTCTCCATTTGTTCCCTTCTGTGGGTCATATTTTTCCGAAACCATATGTTGAACATACATAACTTTATTACGCCGTTACCGCTAAAAGAAATATATTACTGTAATGCATTACTTTATTTACATTAATTTCATCCTTGCCTGTCTTCACTGATTGCCTGCCACTTCTACAAAATTATTTCAAAGATTTTATTGCAAATATTTACCCCTGCAAGGTATAAAACTTGCTTGTAAAACATGATGAGACTGGGGTCACAAAAGATGGGGAAAGTAGTCAAATGCTCCATAAAGACCCTTTCAAAACATTCATGACTGAGTATAAAAGGGCTGTCCAAGAAAGGCTCAGTCATTCACAAGCAAGGATGAGGAGAGGTCACCACTTTGGGAAACACATGATTGTTTAAAGGAGATTAGTACATGGACTTTAACACATGGAACACACAGTGTCCTAACCTTTTTTGGACTCAGGGTCCTAACTTATTGTTATATGTTCCCCTCCACCAAGTTTGTCCCACAATCTTTCTTCTCTGTATCTTTGACTGCTGACCTTTTCCCCTTTGAATTCTGGACACCATTTCTGATTCTTTTTTTCTTCTGTATTTTTCTCTACAGACCAGCCCAGCTCAGCGGATCCAGGTCAACCTTTAGTCAACGCCATCAGGAGTGACTCAGCTCTAATTGGAGGTAATGCAGTCCATCCCTCCGTGAATAAGAACAAACAGTCGACTCAGAACTTTGTACTTGGAAAGATGCAGCCAGAAAGCAGTCTGACATTGTACAGGGAAAAGAGATGAGTAAGATGGGAAAGAAAAAATTCTCAGTTTTGGAGCTTGATGCAAGTGAGGAAAGAATTTTGATCTTGGAGGCTGAAGTGGAAAAAAAGAGGCCATGAGGAGAAGTAAAGTCACACTTAACTCAAGAAGCACATGAAAACATGAGTGACAAAAGGATTTTAGATTTGCATTTCTATTTTAAAACCACATTAATGCAGCATTCAACTCTGTCAAGCACTATTTTGTCTCGCAGATTTCCTTTGCTTTACGAATAACAAATGAAACCAGAAGCTTTGATTATATTGTATAAATTTGAATTTGTTTATACCTACAATAAAACTCTGAAGAAACAGAATATAGTCCAGCTCTGGAGAATGGAAATCACAAAGTAGAAAAGATGTATTAGAAGTCAGACCCCTGTGTGCTATTTTAGATTGAGATGAAATGCCAGAAAGTTGAAGAGTGATTAAACAATACTCACTCAGTTTTGAATGCTGTTCTGCAGTGGAGACAGTGTCACTGGATGCTCTAATATTAGACAGACATTCATCTTCAGTCTTTGCCTTCACCAGGTGCCCCGGTAGCTCAGTTGTTAGAGCGTACACCCCATGTACAGCAGCTGTGTTGTGTTCTGTGTTGTTTCAGGGTTGATCGCCGTTGTGATCTTCGTCACCGTGTCTGCACTGGCGATAATGGCCAGATTCATCTGCAGCAGGAAAGAGACGTATCGAGCCCAGGAAGTGAAAGCAGCTCAGCCCGAAGACAGCCACGAGTTCCCCTTCAGCAGCCAGGCGGACTGTGAGAGTGCTCCCAGTGAAAACCAAAAGGAGTATTTCATCTAGGAGGAGCGCTGACCTCCCGCTGACCTGACAGGACAGAGCTGGAGGATTTACCAAGAGACACACACACACACACAGCCCTGCTAGCCACTGCTACCAGTGACTCAACAAGATGTGAAGTGAAAAACCAGAACAATCTTATTTATTTCCTTCCTGCTGTCATTTTGCGGATGTAAATATTTACAAATGTAAATGGTAATTTGTGTGCTTGTATCAATATTTCTCTGCCATATTGAAATGTTTAAAGTCATTTATTAAAAGGAAAGGGAGCACTTTATATTGGGGTACGCTTATCAACTGTTGCTTATTAGCATGCATTTTAGTAGCGTGTTGGCTCCTTATTGGTCATTGTAAATAATTTATTGATGCCTTATTCTGCATGACACAACTACATGGCCAATCAAGCATTTTCACTCAACAATCTCCTAAATACTGTTTATTGACAGTAAATAAGGAAGATGTTGAAACGCGTCTCCAGCTGAACCCTAGTTTTTCTCTGGTACGCTGTGTTCAGCGTGCACTTCTCTCCTGTGTGGCAAGTCTTGTTTTTTTTCAGTGTCAGCGAGTCTCTGTGTGATCAGGGCCTGACACTGTTAATATGCTTCGCTCAGTGTGGGCTTTATCAGGTGGTAAAAAATAAACAATTTCCTGAGGAACACTCTCATGTAACAAAACACAAAACTAACTCAGATTATGTCATCCTTTCTGAAGTGAAGTGTTGCTCCTAGTAGTTTGACGGTTTTAAAACCAAACAGGTTCTACTTGTTCAAACATACTTTTAACACACTGGTTTTGTGTTTTGTCACTTCAGAATAGAATTTATTTATGAAGTTAATTTCTGATCAGAAATGCCTCCCAGCACATCTCGTCAGGAAAACAAGGAGACCCACTGCAAATCGATGTTGTATGCCAGGTCTGTGAACTTCACAAGTTACTCTACCAGCTGATTCAAAAGATTAACGGGCTTGGGCAGATATTAGAAATTATCAAACGCTGCATTATTTGCTGTCGTAAGCAACACATCAAGCGGCTGTGTGTTTCTGAGGAACTTCCCTGACTGTATTATCATTTATTACAGTGTTATTTCCAAGGGAACCAGTGACAGACTAGCTGCACTTAATGTATAATACTAATACACGTTACTATAAGTAAAGAAGGGGACAGCATATCAACCTGTCAGTCCTTTATATAGCTATAATGTTCACACTACTAATCAACATTAAATAAAATAGCATAAAATGAAATGAAATAAAATACTATAAATACATGTTGTAAGAAAAGCTGACACCCAAAACTAACAATGATAACATCATGCATTGTGACATATGGCACGTGCATCATGTGTGTTTCGGGCAGGACAATATGGTGATATAAAATGTTGAATTTCGCCCAGACCTACAGATCAGCACATGTACAAAAAATAAATAAATAAATAAATAAAGTAGGCCTCTACCAATGGGTTGCAACGACTTCTATCAAGCATGTATCAACTGACACTAGATTAAGTAAAAAGTGATGAGAGACAAAATGTGATTGTTCATTATGTGCGCCGCCGTACTTCTGTGCAGTCGTCTGTGTGTACATCGGTCAGGCCTGGTGGATCTTACAGGTGGAAGTTGAATCAGACACGCTTTATAATGACTAATATGAAACCAATATGTTGCTAATATGCATGCTAATTAATGACTAGGAAATGGTTAACATGAGTAGCCTAATATAAAGTGTTACAATAGGAGACATGCAGCATTAATGTGATGATGGAAACACAACTTTGTTCCACTTGAGACTTTTGGACGTTCCGTGTTAATTTATATAAAAAAAAAAAAAAAAAGCATTTTTTCTACATGGATGATGAACCTTCTGTGATGTGTGAGATGTCAGAGCCATACAGTACGTGTCGAAACGTGTGCAGAGGGATGCAGCTGACCGGAGGACTGAAATGTGTCTTTCACATCTGCACATAAGAGCTCAGCCATGTCACAGTCACTAAATCAACTGAAACCCTCCTGTTACAACTGAACATCATTTCTACACCCGCTGTACATACAAATACAAAATTAAAGTCACTCGAAAAAACCTGAACCTCCCCACTTTGTGTCTGAGCTAGTCGAGGAGCTTTTTATGTTACTCGCCGTGCTTTTTTTATATCGTGATGAAAATGAAAGCTTTACGATAAGACACTTTTTTAAAAAATCTTTTACTTCCAGCCTGTGCCAGTTGAAGTGAGCTGCCGACATCAAAACACTTTCAGGACTCAAAACACAGACTGTCACTGAATTTGCTCTGCAGACACTTTGTGTGTTTTTGCTAAAGCATTTACCTGTGTTTGCCTGACAGATAGACACGAAGAAATAGACAGATCAGGTAATAGAAAGAATTGAAGAAAAGCTAACAGTTAGACATGACTGATGCAACCAGCCATGCAAATATTAATATTGGATATTTATACGCGACTGTTTCCAGAATCCTTTGGATCATGGGTGGGATTTTAGATGAGAGAAGTAGAAGGTTTTTGTTTCTCTCACACGACCCTCTCTCCGGATGTTTGTTACGGTCAAAGTATTAATGTGCAGCGTTTTCATGTGAACAAATGTCTCTTTTGATTTGATTTAGCACCAATTACCCCTACAGAGCAATGATACACGCTTCATGAAAGCATTCAAACTTCCTCCTCTAAACGCCTGCTCTTTGGCAACGCTTTGTCTGAAAAAATTCCTGTGGCGCACATGAAGCGATGCATTTTATATTTCCTGGGTCATTAACGGGAGCCAGGATTGCCTGTCGTGCATGAATAATGAAGGTAGCTCCAGAAAGCCAAACTATGAAATCCCGAGGAGACCGTCTGATTGACAAGAGAGAAATCACCAGAGACATGACTGCCCAGCTCTGAAGATGTCCGCGTACATGACCACTTCCATCGAAAGGGCAATCAAAACATACTACTCTGTTGTGTACCTGCCTCGCAGGCTATAGACAGAGAAAGCTGTGTTAACCTTGAAGACGTTCATCCAGGGTGCCCTATTAGCACTAATAAATTAAAACATTTGTGGCTGTGCCGACTCTCAGCAGTCAGCGGACCTGTGAAGCCTGCAGAACGACACTTAAAAATTGCCTTCAAGCGTAAACACAGTTTCACATGACTGAGCCCATTTACACCTGATATTAAAAGGTATAGTTCTGTTTTTTGTTTTTTTGTTGTTGTTTTTTTGTAAGTGGGGGTGTATGAGGACTTATCCATAATCAGCGTATGACAGTCACTAGTGGCTTTCAGCACACTCCCAGTTTGGAGAAACAACGGCACAGTTACCAGAATAAAATGTTGACAGCTCATGTTTCTGCAAACCACTGATACCTTCACATTTATATTTCAGGAGAGACTCATATTTATGAGAGAACAAGAGAGAATGCAAAAGTCTTAGCAGAAATATGTGGGAAGGTAATGAAGCAGTACGTAGAATAGGAAACAACCCGATGGAACCTAGACACTGGTGGTGCTGGTGGTGCTGGTGGTGGTGGTGAGTCAGACCTGGCCACAGGATATGAAGAGCTGGAGGACAATGGGAGTTTGACCGCAGAGACATGACTGGATGATAGTGTTCATGGCAAAATCTGGTTGAGAGAGGTGAATGTAAAGATGGTGTTCCTGACTGAAGTTACACTGAGCTTCATGTGTCACAGACCTATGTAGCAAATCGACATCTATACAAAACCTGTCAATTCATGTTTACATCGCATATTTGTGACCTCACATTCAGTGAGCAGCAAAACCTACACACTTACTGATACAACCGAGTGTTGCACAATGCCTTTTTATAGCGCTGAGATCAGAATTTCTAGGTCAGATTTGAACTGATATGGTTGTTTCTCGTTTCTGGACAGTAGTCAGGCAGCAGCCATGTTGCCAATACTGTCTTTGTGACAGCAACAATCACAGTAATACAACACGGAAATGCTAGGAGAAGAGAAAGATGAAGACATGAACAGTATTTTTCTTCATATTTTCTTGCTTTGAAAAATATTTTTATACTTCCCGAAAAAGTCTCAATCATTAATCAGACTGATTTGATGTGGATCTTGCTTATCTGCATCAGTCTGCTGTAGAGACTCAATATGAATGATGGAGTCCCCTTTTAATATTCATGAAAAATGTCATTACCAGTGAGATTAACCCACTTAATCATGTTTGTGTACCTACAGTATATTGCTGCCAATATACAACTCAAAATAAGTTGCCGTGCAGCTCGACCTGCCTTCATGTTGGATTTACCCATCATCATTACCGATGGCCTTAAAACAAACTTTCATGGATTATGTGCAAATTCAAATCCTGTTGTGGGGAGAGATCATCATTACTGTAGCAGAAAACGCAGTGGAAAACCAGCGTTCGGAGGCAGCTGGGGTCTTTTGTTTCCTGTTAAATGAAGCTGAAACACAGCAACACTTTCCCTCTCCGGAGCAAATTAAATTTACATAAATTTACATCGCAGATTGTTCCTCCTAAACTTTTCAGGGGAGGGTTCTCTTTATGCACTACATGACATTATGGATGGGTATTAATATTCTTCTGTCTGCAAAGTGGCGATAAAGACGGCGACTAAATGACTAAACCTGAAGCAACAAGTAGAGGGAGTGTGAGTCTTTTTCTGTGACATCAATTCTGTCCTGAAAGTTTGCGGTTAAAGACTTGACACAGAAACGTCGCTGACACTGAGAAGAGTTTGACAACAGAGTTTCAATAGAATTGAAACAAATAAAGCTGATTAAACTTTTCTTGCACTTAGCATCCCCTTGAAAGTCATGAATTAGTATGTTATCTCAGCCGTGGAAATGAAAAACTATTAAAAAAAACAAAAAACAAAAATCAAATGGCTAATAAAAATTTAGCACCAGAACTTATGAACTAAAGTAACTTCTAGGCAGAGGCGAACCTGCTTCAATGCTATTAAATCTTTGGCATAGAACTAAACTGAATTTAAGTGAAGGAACTAAACAAACACAATCAAACCACCAGGTAGCAAAACTGACAAACATCAGATGTGTAATTCAGGGCACAAATCTGTCATGGTTGAGCTTTAGGTTTAGTTATTTCTTGTTTTATTTTGTAGTCCTCTCCTCATGTGTCATGTTTCACTTTTCACTTCCTCCCTTTGTCCTCGTCCCGCCTTTTCTCCTGCTCACCTGTGTTCTATTCGTTAATTAATCCCTGGATACTCAAGCCTGTGTTTTTTTTTTTTTCTCTTACTCATTTCCCCAACATCAGCCCTGTGTCTCCTGTGTCCCTCATGTTCCCACCTGTGTGCCCAGGGCTGTCTTTGTTTTTTTTGGTCTGTACGTCATTTCGTTTTTGTATTTTTGTAGTTCTTTCTTCCTTTTTCTTTTCTTTTTCATTTGCCCCTGCCTGCTCCTTCCGTTTTTGTTGCCTTTGGCTTTTTTGTGCTTGGTCTTTGTATTTTGTATTAACTGGGATTTGATTTACAGCTTTAATTAAAAAAAAGCTCTTTTTTTTTTTTGTTCTCTACCCTGCCTGCCTCCTGTGTGTCCTGCATTTGGGTCCTCGCTATTTTTGCTACACATAACAACATCAGTCAGGATCAAAAGGAAATGTCTCTCGCTGTTTAATACATGCATATTTTTTCTGTAGAAAGGTTCCGTGGTGGTCCACAGGAACGGGTGCAGCTTCACTTTTCTGTATCACGGTGGAAAAGAAAGCTGCAAGAAAAAACTGCGAGGAAACACTGGTGGCACATGAGCTATTGGGTACTCCCCTAACACATTTACCTTTGTGTGATAGACACAACTTAAAGTCTCGAGAGGTAAACAACCTGTTAAAACAGAGCTGAGACTCGTACCGCCCTCCTCCTCCTCCTCCTCCTCCTCCTCCTCCTCCTCCTCCTCCTCTTCCCTGTGGTCTCCTCGCTGTTTATTCATTCTCTCGTCTCTCCTGTGGTTAGTATGCACTGGAGCCGCTCTCCCTCTGGACCTCATCAGATCACAGAAAGCTGTCATCTGATGATCTCCAGGTATTTTATTTACCCAGGGGGAGTCATTCAAGCTGCTCATCAGCAGCTCCCTGCATGGTCAGTGAACAGAGGGGAGCCAAATTCCTTGCGTTTATTTTTTCCCCAGTTTTTAGTTTTTATGAATCGTTAAATAAGAGTCGATGAGGAACTGTTTCAAAGGAAAATTATAAATACAATTATTACCGCTAAGCTTTTGGTGATGTATTATTGTTTCATTGTTTCCAACGTGACGAAGCTAGAGTAGCACTGGAATAAAAGAGTGGGTTGAATGTTAATGGTGGAGGGAGCCTGCTGCTGTCTGACTCTGCGGTGGAACTTTTCATCTGATAATCCATCTACAAATTAAACCCTGTCGACTTGACATGGAGAGAGGCTTTTAGATTGGTTCTTTGAAGTCTGAAAAGTGGACCTCTGTGTATTCCATGCATTTCATTTCTCACTTTTGTTCCTGCGATGCGGCCACTTTAATGTTTCGAGTTCCTTTTCCTTCCATTCGAACGCTCCAACAGGACAGTCCTGAGGGTTCGGCTCCACTGAGCACAGTTTTTCAATCTACATGCCCGTCACAGATCATTTTAAACCCCTTCCAGGCTATTTTCAGATGTGCTGTCCTTTTTTGAATAATCAATCTGTGTCAGTATCACTACATGCTTACATGATTCAAAATTACCTAAACACCGTTTTTTTGCTCGTCTGTAACGCGGCGTGTGGGCTAAAGCATTCCACGGCTCACTGGAATGATAATTGAATTTAACTCGCCGCTCACTCAAGGTTGATGTCAAGTGTTATGAATAAATGGGCCCCTCACCTGAAAGAAGAGACTTGATTAATGCCTCTCCACGCAGATGAAACAGCAGCAATCAGCGGTAAGAGGGGAGGCGGACGGAGAGAGCGCGATGACTCCCCGCTGCTGCCTCCCGCTGCATTCTGGAGGTGGGCTGGATAATTACCAGCGGCCTTCTCCCTGATTAGTGATCTGATGAGACTGCGGCGCCGCGAGCAGAAACAGCATCGCCACCCACCTGATTACAAACGACATCGCGGACCTCTGTTGTCAGTTTGTATCCATCATAATCATTCCGGGAAATGTACCCGGCATAGCAATGTGGCTTTGATGGTGGCGAAATATGGTGTCATGTTTGAAAGCACCACTTTTTTTTTTTTAAAAAAAGCAGCATGAGTTTCAGGGGGACCATCGTTGCCATTATTCATATGTTTCCAAAGTGAGTTTTTGATTGCTTGGTCAGTACAGTGTTGGTTTGGCTGGTTTAGACACATACATTATTAAGGAACTTCTGGAGGGTACTCTGGAGACGAGGGGGAGAGATTTCCTCACTTCCTCAGTACTGGGGGGGTTTCCTCTCTGCATGCTTCCACGAGAGGATTTAATCTTCCTCTTGATCAGCAGTAGAGTGTAACTAAGTACTTTTAATGAATCTTAGCATACGTTCAATCAGGAAACCCTTCCCTACAGTCCCTCTCTCTCCCTCTTCTCTCATCTTACATCATAATCAGCTGACTATGCGGTGCGGTGTCCGACTAATCAGAGAAACATATATCAGACTGGAAAATTCACATGAACGCCCCCTCAAGCACGAGAACCACCAGCACACACGTTGCCGAGTTGATGTAATGTGAAGCTGAAAGCGGTGATGGTAAAATGCATTTTTGTGACATACATTTCATGGCTGGCATGATCCGATTACTCTGATCTTCCTTGTCAAATGCCCGAAACAGCAGTCAGCGTGGTATTTAAATGCCCGGAGCACTGAAATGCAGAACCTTATCCATGTTGCCCCCACATGAAGAACCATTCAGATTTACCACCCAGGTCATGCCACCATCTTCCCAAGCCAATTATATCGTCGCTGACAAACTTTAAATCCTGTGTGCTGCTGTCAGTAGGTCACGCCCTTCTTCACATCCATCTAGACCTCAGCCATTCTCTTTATCCAATCACCTCCAACATCCCTATTGTTTAGACTCATCGAGGGGTATCCTACACCACGCACGGCTTCATTACCCTATTTAAACATGATGACATCAAGAACTATCGCCAAAGACTATTCATATTTCTTACCTTTATTGTGGATATGTCAATAATTGCTCGCTCCTATGAAGCTGCTAAGGTTGAATATGTAAGAACTGGCGACCTTTCAAATTCACGTTTAAAACAACCAAGGGGCAGCATATCACCAGAGTAACCTAGCTAGTAAGCTTGATTAGCCATGCATCTAGTGGTCCAGAATAGGAGCTCAGGGCACCACGGGGGAGTTGGTGTTTACCCAGCTGGCACAGGGATGTGTGAGTGGGCTGTTGCTAAATGGTTAGCATGTTAACGTCAGTAGACATTTCTGCAGCACACCGCATAGATCATAACGTCAAAACTGGTATTTCTGCACATAATGTTACATAAATGTTTTCAATGTTTCCACCTCAAATGTGTACATATTTTACTTACCGGTATACTATACTAAGTATTTCCATTTAATGCAACCCCAACATTTTACTATGTTATATCACAGAAGCGAAAGGCTGACTTTTTCAACAGCTTTAGTTAATGGCTACCTTTCATAGTTTTACAATCTTTAAAACCTGTCTCCTGCTTCTCAAACCAAATTAACTTTTTAAAAAGTTCTGCTGTTTGTATATATTGTAGCATATAGCAACACAGGCTTATTCTGTAATATTGTGATACCTGGTGGTTTTGTGCTACTTGCAGGTGCAGTTTCATGTTTCAGATGTTTTCTTTCTACCAAACCACACCCGCAAACCATATCACTGTGCAAAAGGAAGCTTGCTTTTACACATAGATGCTCGTGCTCTGACAGTGCGAGGTGTAAACTTAATGCCATTCTCCTCCTGCAACATGAGCTAAAGCTACAGCAATGTTTGGCTAGCCTCTTGTCCATGAGTAGATTCAAATGTCCTTCCTGCACTCTGATACGGACAGAAAATAGTTGCTACACTATACTTGCCAAAAGTTCAGTTTTTAAAATGTATTTTTTTCACAGCTTTGAGCACCACAAGTTGAATGCCATCTTGTTATCTGGTTATATTCAAAACAAAGCATGATAAATGAATAAATAGCACGACAGGTAAAACTTTGAGGTGAACTGTCCCTTAATTGCAATATTACTTGTATACTTTTGCTTTGCAGAGGTTTTGAATGCAGGATTTCACAGTGTCGTATACAGCTTTTACTAGTAAGGCATCTGAATAGCTCTTCCGCCACTGCTCCCGATCCGTATCGATTATCACCACCCAGCCACCTTGGGGCTCCAACATTTCATGACAAATTAATATCTCTCAAACATTTCTCAACTTTGTGTCTTATCGCCATGGCAGATAAGCGTGAGGAAGAGGGCTCAGAGGTTAGAAGCAGCGGCTGGTTTTTGACACCGTAACATCTGCACAAGGTAGACTATTAATTAGAAACACTGCTACATCTCGTTCCTGTTCACCCCCTCAGTGGTCAGATAAGACTGCCGACATAGATCACCGGGCTGCACTGCTCCACTGATTACATCTTCAGCGGCATTATGCAGAAGAAGCTCCATAAATAAAAGCGATGTGGCGGACACAAAGTCTCTGAACACCTCATGTTTTATTGATATTCTGCATGCAAACAGTCGGAGTTCATCCCTCAGACCGCTCTGCGCTCCAGTTCATCTTTCAGGATGTCAGCAGGACCTCGGTCTCACCTCTTCAACCTCCAAGTGTCTTAACAGATGGTGGTGACTGGGTGTGTTACAGTTCTAACATGCAATACATATGTAAAAACTGCTTGGCTGTTTGCTTTTATGATGCATACACAAAAGAGGTCAGGATGGGTAACCTTAGCAACAGTTTCAAGACAAGGCGGAGGGATGTTCACATTATATCACAAAGCTGTTCAACCTTGTCGTCCTCTGCAACACTTGTATCAGTGAGAGAAGTGGTGAGGACAGACAGAGGTGACAGTATGAATGAGTTCACTTCTCTATATTTTCATTAAAAACTTGCTGATACTCTTATAAAATAAAAAATAATACGCTGAATGATGATATCACTGTCCAGGTACTACTGCACAGACTTTATTGTCATTTTCATGGCCGTAGTGCTGTGATAATTATGATCTCTCACTCATGTTTCTTTGAAGGAACCATTCACCCAAAAATATAAAGGCAGTCATTGTCTACTCACCTTCATGCAGATGGAAAGGCGGGGGAGGTTTCATCATTTTTTTTTTCTTTACAATTTAAAACAACTATCAATCTTCATCAGTCACTTTTTGGAGAATGCTGTGATGCTCTTTGGCTGTGAAGCTTCATAAATGTGTTGTAGCCAATGAAAATGGATGATGACTGAATTTTTCAGTTTTGGGTGAACTGTTCTTTATGGAAACACAAATTAGAAATTCAAAATATAACACTCTGCTGATAGATTTTTATAACTGGCACTCATAATGCTTTCTGTGTCCTCGTGGCATTGTGACGTACAGTAAATTGCAGACACAGGCCGTGATGTAAGCAGAACAACAGTATGCTTATATTCACTGCTCATTACTGTTATCGCGTGGATGAGAGATACTGTTGTCATGCTGTCAGAGTTAATATGATTGTCTACTCTCTCCTGAAATCTCTCATTTAGTCCATGGCAAGGATCCCACCAGATAAACCTGCCTCCTCTTTGCTGCTGCCACACCAACAGGAAATCATTTCCTGGTCAAGCAGGAACTCTGTTTTCATTCCCTCTAAAATCGCTTCCTCTGTAGATTAGCATCAATTATTTTCTCTTCCATCTAATTTTTCCATTATCTTTGCCAACAACCCTGATTATATAATTGCTTCAGTGCAATGTTTGAGACATGGATTTGGAGTGGCCATTACCCCATTAGCAACATCGGCTATTCTGACATTCAAACTGAGGTAAATGACAAGCAGCTTTTCTGTTGTAATTGCTGTAACTGAAGGAACTGTGCGCGTGGTTAACTGCGATTAAAGTGACACTGAACATCTGTCGAGTGTGTGTCTCCCAGCTTGTAACACCAGATATGAAGCACACAAACATACTGAAGGATCAGTTTCCTTTTGCACACATGTGACATAAATAGGGAAACATAGAGAAAAGTTATGGGACTTTTTCAGAAATGTTTAACTGTATTACTACTTTAAGTGTATGTTGGTCTATGAAAAACAGGTGATTTTCATAAGAATCGACTGAAAAGGCATGTGAAGGTTACTCTCCAGCCTTGTACAAAGCCACTATGTGTCTATAACTTGGTGGCACATTATGGTAGAGTCAAAATCAACATTATTGTTACTGTTGAAGATCATTTCATTTCAAGATCAATTTATTTACTACCCAATAAAAAAATGTATATACAGCACTTACTGAACTTTTAAAAAGGTTGAGGTAAAAGTCAGCTTCAACAGAGCAACATTCTCCTGCTCGTCACCTTTTGGTTCCACCATCTTCAACTGTAGCTAATGGTCTTACTGTGGTGAGATTGGTTGTGTTTTTTCAGCTCCAGTCCTGAGGGTTTAACCCCGAGTCGGCACAGTCCATCGCCCCTCAAGGCGTCCATGGCTCTAAGTACAGTTTAATGTGAACAATCAATGCACAACAAAGAATGGAGGATTTCTAGAAAGTGGTCGTGGAAGACAACATTTCAGGCTGGATGTTGAATTTGATCTTAAACCTGCATTTTATAGTTGTGTACATTAAGGACCCAGCACTGACACATCACCACCTTTTTACTGATATGTTGAACTTGTTGGCTAACAGTTCTATATTTATAAAATCAGTAGTCATTTAGCACTACTATCATTCATTTAGTGTCATGTTTCTGACCACCTGGAAAATGTAGCCAAGCCCAATATTCCCTCTCTTTTAGCTCTGTTTTTGGTTTCTACCCACTCCTGAACAAAACATCCATCTTATAAACTGTTAACGCTCCCCATTAAGTAATGAACAGTGGGGCTGTAACTTGCCATAAAGATCTTGTTATGGCAATGGCAACAGTGAGAGGTGAAGTTTATGTTTATGTCATTGATGCTTTTGGTGCTCAACCACAGTTAATATTCACAGACAGCATTTACCTGATGTTGACAACACTGACCATCATCTTGCTGCTGCGTTAACATTTACCCAGATGCAGACTGCAGAATTAGTACCTGGGTGTGTATGTGTTTGTGTATACATGTGCAGAATGACTCAGTTACAAAATTGCATTTTGTTATGCAACCCTGTGCCGTAAAATGTCTAATAAATCACCTTGAACACTGGTGAGCTGTTGACTCCGAGTGACCACCTTTCACATTGTCTTTTGATACATTGTTAGTGTTGAAATCAGTTACAGGCTCTTTAATTTTATGCATTTCCTAAAGAAAGGGGTCCACTGTTCTAGGTACATTGAACTGAACCCTGTGTTTATATGCATAAAGCATACAGAAGTTCAGCAGTTTACCACAACCAAAGCAAAAATCATGTAATTAGGTGTTGTGAGAGTCACTTTGCAGTCAATTGGCGGTTCGGGTGCTGGTGGAGGTCAACTGGTCATAAAGTGATGGATTTTTGAATGTTGATACAAGATTATCACAGCAGAATCAAACATGTTTTTTTTTTGTATGCATTAAACCTGGACATACCAAGATAAATAGCTTCACCCATTTTGAAAAAAAGATCACATCTTCGTCAATACTACGACCATGAAACTGACATCAGGTCTGCTTTGCTGATTTTAAGAAGCATAATTCTGAGCTCCATATTCCATGTGCTGTTATTACAATGAAAAATTCTCAACATTTGTTTATCTCTGATCTTTCTTAAAACCGCAGCATCACTGGAGCAGATGTCAGCGGAGAAGACAGAGATAACCCCAAATAAATATATAAGTCGGAACGAGTTTGTTTGGCTCATTTGTTCAGACATGGAGGCACAGCTGTAGAAGCCGGCTGGCCCAGGTGGGGCTGAAGAGTACAGTTTAATTTCAGCATCAGAACAGATTGAACCATGGCAACAATAGATGCTGCTCCTGCTCCTTCCTGCTGTATGGAGGGACGAAGGTCACATCAATATGTATGCAGAAATGCTGCAACTGAATGTTTCCTAGCCTTCTAACACACACCAACACATACACACACACACACGTTTTTTCTTCACTCACGATGTACATAGATGTAAACATGCACATAAACATAAACGTGTAGGGATGGCGGTAGACTGGAATGTTGCTGGTTCAAATCCTGGCTCTCCCAGGCTGGGCTGAGCTGCATGTTGAAGTGTCCTTGAGCAAGATACTAAACCCCAATTGCTCCTGATGTGCAGTTGGCACACAAAATCTTTTGACATGTAAAGGTCTATTTTCATGACCTATTCCCTTGTTGTCAAAAAAAACCCCTCCTCCTGTTATGCCGTCATTTTTTCATTCTACATCAAAACGTTATTTTATATCAGTGTCTCAATAACACAAGAAACATTTATAATTACAAACAAGTTAGTTGTTATAACAAGACATTTCGCCATTTTCTTTTTGGTGGAAGCAATATGTTGCCACACAGTAGCTGTGTTAGATTGTAAATTTATCTTACAGAAAAAGTCAAAAGAATTCCATTTTGAACATTTTTGAACATTAATCTCATACACAACCCACTCGGGGAGTGTTTTCCTTTGCAATGTGGGTCCTACACATCCTTAGCCATATAGTTTGGCTGTCGCCCCAGACTCAGCATAATCGCCACCCACACTTCGGTTTTACCCCACAGGGAATCAGACTTGTTGGTGTATCTATATTATAATGACATACAGTATTTATTCCCATCCGTGCTGGCAACATCCAGCCTTTTGTACTGGGCGTCAGATTCCCTCAGCTCCACCGTGTAATTATTCAGTCTCTGCTCCTGTAATACATCAGTAATGCTGTTTATGGCCCAAGGTCAGAGAAGAAGGGCCAGGAAGACAAGCCTGTGATGGATTAATAGTTTCCAAGGCTTTGAACTCTCGGAGACAGTGACACTTTTCAGCAAATCAAGAAAGGACCCCTTTTTTTATGACTCCGTTTCTCTGACACTTGAGAGGAAAATACGGCCTCAGCGTTTCTGTGAGTGTGATCTGAACACTTGTCGGCCAGTAAACACAAGGTTAAATCACACATATCCCCAGCGTCAAAAGGCGCAGGGTAATTTATGAGTGAGAGGCAACATGTCAACTTCAGATTTATTCAGTAAACAAAATCCATACAATTACCTTAAAATTAGAAAGGTCAGTGTAACCTGCTGATGAGAAAACTCATAAAACTAGTAGTCACATTTCAATCACATGTCATTGTTGTGCTTATTGAGGGCACAGAGCATTGATGTGCTTTACCCATGAGTGACTCTGCCGTGCACTAAACTAAATACCCAATCGTTCAGCCTTGTTCCACTTCAAATCCAGATTAATTCTTGTTTGTGCTGCTTCTTACTCACAAAGAAATAATCAGTTGTTGAGCCTCACTCTGCCTGAAAAGATGCTCAAAATGCCATGGGAGATCTCCTGGCATCCACCTTGAACTTGAAAGGAAAGTTGTTTTCGCTCCGGGCTTCTTGTTCAGCCACGGTTCAGTTGAATGCACATACAAAATGATGGAGCTTGTTACCTCCGCCTCCAACATCCCCCCTCTGTGGTTTGTGGCCTTGCTGCAGCTTAGATTTGTTGTTTGGAGCAGCAGTCTCCAGGGTTTCAACTTGAGTCGACCCAGTTCATTGTTCCTCGGGGCTTTTATAGCACCAGGGACGACTTGATAGGAATGGATAAACAAGGTTTTGGAGTTTTCTGAATGTCCCGTGGCCATGAGTTTTAGTCATGAAAGTGGATTCAACGTCAAAACTTTCTTGAATGTAATATTTTATCTGTCATCAAACTTGTTTTTTTGTTTTTAATTCCCCAATCAAACTCATTTGAATAACGATGCGAAATTAGCCTCTCTTTGTGTGAACGCAGCGAGCTTGTTAGCCATAGCTATCTTGGTTGCTTCCAGCTAGGTGAGCGTCTTCAGCAACCAGGCTGGAGCCAGAGTCAGACACTGCCAGAACCACCCACACTGGGCTTCCCACTGAGTCTTCATAAACCCATGGGTTCATCCTGATTTCCAAGACATCTTTGCCAAGAGAATGGACAGCTTGCATTCAAACATGTGAATACTGTAGGGAGACGCCACCACAGTGGTGACAACTTGCCATCTTCCAATACTTCCCCAGATTCACAAGCAGACCCCTGCACGCTACCTTAGTGGGGAGAAATAGAAAGCTTGACAGGCTGCCACGCCTAGCTAGCGATGCTAAGCTATGACTAAAAAGATCACTGAGAAGGGAAGGGGAAGAGTGAGGTATATAAATATATGCTACAAAATCTGCCTGCTGCCAGGTCATCTGATCCACACACATGTAAAGAGCAGTTACTGTATGCCCCCTTCACACAAGAAGGAAATGTACCGGTATGTCTTGTATCCAATTTAGTCTTATAGTCACAAATACAGTCTCAGAGGGCTTTAAAATCACCAACATGATCAAACAACACATTGAACAAGATATGAAAATAACCCTCCACATATTATATGCTTATCAGAGAAGAAGATAACGTTTCATTAAATCATCAACGTGAGAAGACCTCAAGAAAAAGCCTCATAGAAGAAGAATTAAATCTGCTTATTTACATATTTTGATAAAGTCACCAAATTAGATGCAAATATTAGCTTGTGTCGGGAAAAGCGTCCCTGTGATATGCAACGCTGACAATGCCACGCTGAGTATATCAACCAACAAATTAGATTTATACCCAGAAGCTGTCGGCTCTCGCAGGGAAAAGTGCACATTAACAAATTGGATTTTATTCCCATCATTTTTATTATTATTTCTCACCAACTATTACAGAGGGGATTAATTCTTGAGACTGTGTCAGGGAACTGAACAATGATATGTTTCTAGGTGAGATAAAACTGTTAAATTAACTTTTGAGGTTAGTATCAGGGGATGTTGACGATCGTTGACTTCCTGCTGACACGAACCCTCATCGTTGTTTGTAATGTCACAGCGTAGTAAATATCAGGTCATGGACAGAATCATTATTTCGAGTTTGTTATTAAAGACATCATCCTGTTCCTTCTCTGTATTTCTGTTTCTCTGGCTCAGACACAGGCCAAACTCCCTTTGAGTTTTGCTTAAATGCCCCCAGTCAGGGTGTTGAAAATTAATGTGATAATTATTTCCCTATTCGACTAGCACACTTATCAAAGGCCAACTGCCAGGCCCAGAGCATGCCAAAAGCTTCCCGGGGGTGTATACTGCAAGAGGCAGGGAGATCAGTACTCAATGAGAGTAACCTATGAGATTGACTTTTAAAAGTCAAGTTTTTTCAATGAACTTCCATATTCAGACAGTCTTGTTTTCATACATACAGCTAACGTCTCAAACATTCTCTAAATGAGCATGTCCACCTCAGAAAAACCATACAGGTCAAAAATGAAAGCAGCTCATTACAACCCATATTTATGTTTATTTTTTGACTGGAGTAATTATTACAGCTGCAAAGGAGAAAGTAGCATGATGACCAAAAAGACGGTCCAAAAAGGAGTAGGTCGAGGATGGACAATTGGGTTAAAACAGGGACTTTGACTAAGGAGACTTGTTCTTGTCCAGTGTGAAACCAGATGTAAATGAATGAGAAAATGCAGGAACTTAACTTTTCCCATGATTCTCCTAATGTAGATTAGATAAAAGCCCAAGCCTTAAACATAAAAATAACCATTTTACCTTTCTATTGAATTTGTTTGAGCCAAGGCGGTGAACAGATGACACATTTCAGTCCAACAAGCTGCTCCAGTCCTTGTCATGAGTATGATTCTTTCCTTAAAGTCACTTTATGACCAAACTAATGTGTAATGCAACCACTAATAATATCTGATTTCTGTGCCATTTCAGCTGCTACTACCTGTTATCATTGCAGCCACTTGGGAAAGAAGGAATGAGATCACTGAATCCCTCAAGGAGGAAAAGGAACAAGGAGGAAGTGTCTTTCACTCACCTTGACTGCCACTCACTGGCCTTCTCATCCCTTCTCCCTTTCCTCTCGTAACCCATGAGGGAGGGAAGGGTCATAGGTGGCGTTCTGCCTCAGAGCGCTCGCTTCAACTTCATTATGCAGATTCCCTCCATTTTGGGATTCCAATTCCTCATCCTCCATCTCCCTGCTGAGTCTGGAGTCAAATCATGAAAGGTCGGCAGAGGGGAATGATGTCAGGGAAATATGTAGATAAATCTCTGGAGGCTCATTCCTGGGGACCATGTATCTCTCACATGCACACACTGTAATCACTGAGGAATAAAATCTCACTTTCCAAGTGAAAGCTAGTTAGCTTGCTTAAACTTTTCCAGTTAACTGCACAATAAATCCTCTAAAATGTTTTTATTATTTAAATCGCTACCATTTACCTAACCAAGGCTACGTGGGCTTGCTGAAAAAGATACTGTATGAGACTGAATGAGGTGTGACTTCACCTCTCCATGCTTCCTGTGATGCCTCAGTTCCACACAGCTTTGATTCCTGTCCATAATATCGGCTTTCCCCCCGTAGTGTTGAATACGATGGAATATTTCTGAAACCATGGGAAAGACGCTAATATCCTCTGCCGAGGTAATGTTTTTCCCCTGTGTCTGTTTGGTGGTTGGGTGGTCTGTCAGCAGAATAGCACATGAACTGATAACTGATTGGCTGAAGGATGGATGTTAGCCCAGAATAGACCCCAGTCACTGGTGGTGCAGATCTGTATACAGGGATGGAACAAGGGATTTTTTTTTTTCTCACTTTCTTTAAGATTGTGAGTAAATGTTAGAAATGTTTCTGGTAATAAAGCATGGATCTTGACAAAAATCAAAATCTGGTGTATTAAGGGTCCAGTGTCTGAGTGATTGTAATTTAATTCTTGAATAAAATCAGGATCTCTCAGATAAAAAGGTTTTTTTCATAAACTGGATTTGGCTTTTTGGAATTGAAGGGAACTGTTGGGGACTTGGCGGATGCTCGGCACTGTGAGTGTTATTCTAGTTTTCTCTGCTTTCACATTTGCATGGAGCAGTAGCGGGACAGACAAGACCAACAGCCCACCTCTCGTAGTGGAAGAAACATGTAGTTACATCATCACATGATGCACTGGGGCCCATAAATGATGCACTTTTTCCCATAAACTTAGATTGTGAAAGAAGCATCTGTTAAAAGGTGGATAAAATCTTAAGCATCCCACAAAATGACCTGTTTCAGTCTGTAGTGCACACGCTCTACACTCGGCTGCACTACATGTAAGATCCAGGAAGATTGATTTGGCAGCTGGGAACGTCGAGCCTTTTTGCCTGGTTCGACATCAACCAGCTTTCAAAGGACTGAACAGGGCTCCATCTCCAACACTGTGTCCGGATTTCAATGTAACGTCCTTGCGACACATAAGTGAGAAGACTGCCTTGTCAGGTGTGTTGCCATTTTGTGAAAAAGTTGTATAAACTACTTTGCACACATTCCAAGCTACATGTCACACAGCTAACATGCCATAAGAGATAGCTAAATATGCTGTTGAGGTTTTCACACAGAGAAAATCTAAAAAGGGATGTATTACACTCGTCATTGAGTTAGCTAGCTTGTTTTTACTTCCTGTCGAGAGTGCATACGGTCTGAAACCTGCTGCAAAACAGTCAGATCACCTGAGATCTGTGCGGGTACGTCCTGCTTTGCTGAAGATCCTTATCAAAAGTAATGCTGCATAGAAAGTGAAGTTAAAAGTAGAAAACTGTTCCAAGATTTTGCATTCAAACACTTGGATATTGTAGGCAGACACCACCACAGTAATAGCAACTTCAGATTGACAGAAATCGAAAGCTTGACATTCTGCCACGCCTGCGTTGTGTTTGCTAAGATATGACTGAAAATCGCTGATAAGAACAGGGTTTAGCAAATGGTCAATAACTTCAAACAGACATTTGTGATGTATAAAGTCATAAATGCACAATGTGAGCAGCATTTATTGTTTACTGAGGTTGAAGTTTGACACACATATTGGTGATCACAGAGGCTCCGATAGAAAAACAACAGAAGGCGGTTGGCTCACACATGTAGACAAAGTAATGTGGACCGAGACGTCAAACTGCAGTCAACCACTGCCAGGGGGAAAAAAAACAAACCCTAGAATCCTAAAGCTTACCAACTGTTTCAACAAATATCTCAAAAACATTTTCAGCTGTGCAAAATATCTGCATCATTAAAGGTATTTCCAAGTGAGAGTTCTAAATGAACGTAGACTTGTATGTAATGTAAAATGAATTGGTAACACATCCTTGATGACATTAATGCAAGCTTAGTTCAAAGTAGCATGCCTATTTGTCCATTAAATAGGTGCATATAAATCAATGTTTTGTTATTCCCAGCTGAGATTTTCTTCGGGGAGTGTGAAGTAAATTTTGAAAGCGTTACATGTTTGATCATCTGACAACTCTGCAAAAACCGGCGACTGTAATGTACAATTCACACGGAGAGTGCAACCTTTAGGGAACCAGAATAATTGATATGCTTTTACATAATTAGGACAGAACACAAATGTATTGTCTTGTAATTAACCAGATTTTTTCTTAGTCTGTTGGGAAAGAGTGGGAGGCTTGTGTGAAAACCAAAAGCCTATTTTTTTAAAATCAGGATTTGCAGATGGTTTTGAAAACCCATTACAAGCTTGCAGCAAGCACAATATGAATTGTGGTAAATTCGATGCTGTAATGGAAATCTGTGATTATCCCCACACGGTGGCTTTGTGTCAACGAGGAGTGGGTGGTAGAAAGGAGAATCTAAACAGGAAGGACAGGAGAACAAGAATGAGGACACAGGGGAATTGAAGAGGTCTCCAGATGAGAGGTGGGATGGGATGACACTGTGGTTACAATGCAAGAACAATTAGTATAAACAGAGGGATAAGGTATTGCAGTTGGTAAGTATTGCTAGATTGCCACAGTAGTGTTGACATTATGTCAAAGACATCTATGCACTGTGCTGCTGAGATGTCCGCTAACGTTAGCATGCTAACCAGCTCGCTCCGGGCCTTTCCTGTGTCTAATACCACTTTATACCAACAACAGGGGATGGTCTAACAGCCCTGTAGTTTCAGCTGGGAGATATGTGAAACAAACAAAATATGAAATAAACAGAACCGAACAAACTCACAAAAGGTCAAAAAATTCCTGAACAGAAAAATACAACAATATTCTGAATTCAGGTGTCTCTGAGAGGGCCTTAAATGCCTCATTAACTCATGGTGAAACGCATATCATACAAACTCCAAGTTATGCACTCTCCTGTGTTTCCTCTCCTCCTCTTCTCTGCAGTCTGTCCTCTCAGGTGCCTCTGAGTAGGCACTGCCTCATATCTAAGGGAGGTTGGAGGAGACGCAGCTCTCTTCCACAGAGCAGTTCCTGACCAGTCCAGAGTGTTTCCGACTCTGTCCCAAGTTGGTGTTTTGTTGTCTTTGGCGACTTTGTGTGTAATTTTAGTTAATGTATTTTTTTCTTAAATACATAAACCTTCAAATTGCTGTTCTACAAATAACACCTTACAAGACGTAAACACAACTCAACAAAACTTGTCACATTTACCATTTTTCTTTTCATTTCAGTTTTCTCCTAACAAAACTACATGACATGACATTTCTTATCATTTTAACTTGGGTCAAAATGTTGTAAACGTTTACACTTCACAAGAACTGACTCAATGTTCAGTTCACGCAGATTCAAATAAACTAGTTCATGTTCATTTCTTCATTTGTTTGGGTCCACCTGATCAATTTGTTATGTTTGTTTGCCGATTTTCCCAAAAATCAGCCCAATTCAAGGAAATGCTTTGATAACATTTTTGTGAAGCCGAGAACGGCCATGGATTTTTCTTCTTTTTAAGCACTGTTATCACAAGATAACGACTTATTATCTGGTTATCTCAATATAACAAAGGCTGTTATCTTGTGATAACAAATTAATTTATTTTGTTATCTCCATTTAACAAAGATTCTTTTCTCATGATGACGAATTAATTAATAATGTGTTCATCTTGATTTCAACCTACAAGAGCTGCCAGGAACGGCTTCCGTAATATTAATTGAATTAATAACCATTTAACTATGTTTCACATTACATTGCTAAGTTAACATTAGCCTACATTTATGTTACCTTAGCTGAAGCAGTCGGATAGGTATGAGTTTGTCAGCCTCTCATCTGCTAACCGGTAGCCCCTAAACAAACCCAGTCAAGTAAACAAACTAACCTAAAGTGTAACTTACCAGTAGGCTACAGCTACAGCCAGTGGCTACGGAAGCCGTTCACAGCAGCTCTTGTAGGTTGAAATCAAGACGAACATGTTATTAATTAGCTTGTTATCATGAGAAAACAATCTTTGTTATATGTAGATAACAAAATAAATGAATTCGTTATCACGAGAAAATAACCTTTGTTATATCGAGATAACAAGATAATAAGTTGTTATCATGAGATAACTGTGCATAAAAAAGAAGGAAAATCCATGGTTGTTCTCGGCTTCCGTAAATAACAACTGGCAACAAATGAACTAGATCAGTAGCTTTAAGGGGCGGGTACAAAACTGTTCTTGTATGAGGAATGTTCAGTTTCAGCATTAATTCTCCTTTGACTCTATCTGAAGCCTTTGTGAGCCACTGTGACGCTGCCTTAACACAGAGATACCACTTGCACTCTCCTGAGTCTCCTTCAGGGGCCAGCTTTCTCTTAAACTGAAATCCCAAATGTTTAACCGACAAGGTGGTCAGCCTTACATGCAGATCTAGTAGCAGCCTTGACAGGCCTTATTTCCCCTGAGAAACACTGACATGTAAAATCCCTGGTTCATATGTGGAACTAACCGCACTTCTTACATGAGAACAGAGCACTGAGATCAGTTTTAATTTCAACCTCATTTCACAATTTCCCATTTTCTCTGCCGGCACAGACACACATGGCAGACTGCAGTGTTTTGATTTAATTATCTGTCTAATCACAGATGTGAATGTCACTAGCTAGGAACCGTTCAGCAGATGGTGTAGCGTTATACACGATTCGCCTCAAAAGCGGGAAAGTGGTGTTTTTCAAACCGATGCACTTCGTAATCTCAGCTCAACATGTTTTAATTACGAAGTGTCTGTGCAGTTGGTATGATGATATGTGCAGTAATGTGTCACTGTTCTGCCTTTTTAATTCATATATCTTCATGTTGCTCCACATTTCCCGGTATCTTCTGTCCCCAGCTTATATCATCTCCTACTACATAAACAACTGATTAGGTTGTTTATTGGTGTCTCCAAAAAGAACAGTGCAGTTGCAGCGGGACACAACTTTTTGTGGTACGGTCATATTTTGGTTAGGTTTAGGCAAGAAAAAAACCTGGTCAGGCATAACGAAACGTCATGGTTTGGCTTTGAATCACTACTTCTGTTACTTCCGCTACAAACATACCAAGTAAGTAACTAACCTATGTTAAATACATGAAGTAACTTCCCTACATTTGTGAGTGATAAGAGCACACTGTCGACCTCTGGTTTCATACTGGACACAGACAGCGGTTTCTTGAATGAAAGTCCTGTCCTTGCCTACCGTCAACCCTTCCCCTCCCTATATGGAGTTGTCGCTCTTCATACTATTTCTCCTCACATCCTCCTCTATAGCTGCTAGCAATTGCCACCCAACACCAAACATAAGTAAATATGCTTTATTCTTTAACCTGGTAAAGGATTCATCCCATTATATTATTGCTCTGAGTGTC
Source organism: Acanthopagrus latus (assembly GCF_904848185.1). Classification (NCBI taxonomy): domain Eukaryota; kingdom Metazoa; phylum Chordata; class Actinopteri; order Spariformes; family Sparidae; genus Acanthopagrus; species Acanthopagrus latus. The sequence continues at coordinate 25,098,012 of NC_051049.1, forward strand.
CTGCTGTATTTGTCAAGCACTTAAGCACTGTTTAGGGGTCCATTATAAATACATTTATTATCATAGTTATTATTATCTGGATATGTAATTACACACCAGTTTGAAGGACCTTGTGTAATAATGTACAGCATATAACAACCTTCCCAATGACCAAGCTCATCCAACTTCTGAGTAAGGTAACACACTTTACAGTGTGCAATATGAGGTCAAATGGAGATTAATTTTTTTAGCTGACAACTTACTACAGATTGGTTGCATTTAAACTTTTGCTGCAATGGCAACTGCTCGCTGTTTCAACTGCCCTATAGTCCAAAAAATGTCCCATTGGATGACATTTATCCAAAAGCTGTTATGTATGGTTAGGGTAGGTGTATCATTTGCAGCAGCGCCAGAAAGATGACAGATGCTGGGATGGTGTGGATTTTTGGAGCTTTTGGAGTGTTTTAAGGATGGGCTGTTGGATGAATTGTTTTTCTGTAATCAACCATTTTATATTTGGATTAGAGCGGACTTCTTCCCAGGGTTAGATACAACCATGTTAAGTTAAAATGCCTTAGCTAGTCTTAAATTCATAGCTCACAGTAAAATAAACTAAATATTTAATTTTAAAATGGAAAAGAATTCCCAAAAGTCGACAGCTAACCTCTACAACACAAAATGTGAAGGTTTCTCACCAAGGGGATTGAATTTGGAAGTGTATTTCTACTTCCTGGGATCTGTTTCATCTGTTTATAAGAGACAGAAAACACTGCTTACAGCTATTGCAACTGCAGAATCTTCAGGAACAAAAAGAGAAAAAGGTACATTGGGTACAAACAAACTTAAATTGGAAATTACCCCAACTTTTGTAAAACGATGAAGAACAAAAAAGAAACACTCAGCTTCCATGGTCCGAAGGACAAATAAAACACCTTTCTTTTATAATCTTCTCTCTGCTTGACCTGTGTTGACGACGGTCAGTGGAAAAGATTGTTTTGTGGCTACAGAGAGAAGCAAATAGAAAACAGAGTGCTAGCAGTGAGGCCTATAGGGATGAGTCCCTACAGAGTCAATGTGAGTCAGGCCAGAGGTGAGGGCCAGGGCTCAGGATGGGCTGGGACTTGGGAAGAACCCTGTGAGAGTGCAGAGGTTTGAGTGAGTGAAGAAAAAGCTGAGGAGAAGCCTCAGGCTGAGGACTGGAAGTGTGCAAGAGTGCATGAGCTCAGGATGAGCTGCGACTGAGAGCTGATCCTGGATTCAGTCCAAGAACTGTAGGTTTGTTTGCTGTGGAACAAGACTTCAATTGAGCTGTCAGGGTCCCTTCATGGGTCACTGTTGCAAGTATAATCAAACATATATTTCAAAATGGAATTTTTCATGGAACCATTTACCATTTTGAAATGTGTAGACCATATTTCTGAACAATCTCTTAATCATAAACTTTAAAATTCCTAGAAAATCTGAAAGTTTGAAAAAAAAAGTGCTTACTCACCATGTAAACCAGGCAGCCTGTATTTTCTTATTCCAGGGCAATAATTTTCAGAATTATCCAGTTAATGCAGGTAGGTTTGTGCTGGTGACAGGTGCAAGTGACCGCCATGGAAAAGTTTAAATCTGTTAATGACGTCAACTTTCTTTTTTTCTAGTGTTTCGTGTGGGTGCTACAGCCTTTGAGAGAAAGAATTTAAATGTTTTTTTTTTTTTTTTTTTTGCTTTTTTTAACTTTGGTAAACATACTGAAAGCAGGCTGCTGTAGTATGTGCAGACATACTAACAGCAGACATGTTCCCAGATTTCTTTAAACGCTACATTGGAAATCTATAGAGCACAGCTGGTGTCTGAGTTGCTTGTCAACAAACAGGAGCATATGGCTGCATCCTGTGAATTACTCAAAAAGACAGATGAAAATACAAAAGCCGGTCGGAATAGATTTATTGTGGATTGTGCTGTCAAACAATGAGCCACGTGTATAAATGAAATACCTGGAGAGGTGGCACACTGACGTGATTGATAGCAAACACACCAACACAAAAGCACAGGGGTACAGGCACGTGGACAGACAGGTAAAGAAATGCACGCACAAAGAGTCATACATACGTAGGGTATACATATACATGCATTCTCAAAAGATGTACAGTCCTGTCACGGGTGTTGATATGGCTTTTCTACCACCTGCCTTTAAGAATAATGACCGGGCTGAGACAGTATTCCTGGAATCCTTAGATACCTTCACACCCAGCTCATCTCCTCGCCTTCACACACGGTACATCCGTCTTCCCTACTGAAGATTTCAGGATTGTTTCCTCCACAGAGTGTAATAATATCTGCCTGAGAGACGAGTCGGCTCTTCTGTTTGTGAATGATTTGGGGTTTTTTTTTCAGCTGTTGGTGAACTGAATAAAATATTGCAATTTCAAGTAAAGTACAGATTCGGTGAACCATTGTGGACTGCTGAGATCAAGGGCTCTATCATACGCCTGGTGCAAGCAGCACCCATCGGAGTGGAGGTGTCATTGCTAGTTTTAGATCAATGGAGTTGTCATTTTCCCGCCCACTGTCCACTTTGTGTGAATAGCAAATGCACTTCATTTGTACTTCCATCTGTGCACCCCTGGGTAGGTTGGTCTTAAAATGAGGTGTGGTTAGGCACACTGGTGGTGGATTGCTATCTTTCGGCAGCAGGAAGTGACTGTGCCATTGGCCAACAATAGCCTGGCCTAAAGTCAGCTTACATAGGCAGGTTCACAACGTACATAACTGATGTTGTGATTAGAAGTGTTGCGCCTTGCACCTTCATATTTGGTCATATAACTGGCAAAAGGCAGCTGGACACATGCTAAATGCACTTGCACCGTGGACTGTGGACCATGCAGCATAGATCATTTAAATAGGGTGCCGGGTCCTTGGATTCTTATTTAACCAATCACTGCAATAGATCAATCTGCCTGAGCAACATCCTTTTCAGCTGACACACAGGCTGCACATGTGGTATGGCGAACATTTAGCTCTGCATTTATCAGGCTAAAGAAAGACGTTATGGGCAACAAGTTGTGTTTCATTTAAATTGACATTTAACCCCCAAATCAAAACTATTTATTTGTCCTCTTACCTGTAGTGCTGCTTATACATCTATTGTTTGGTGTGAGTTGCCCCGTTTTGGAGATTCAACTGTATGGCTGTTACAGGGATAGGGGCTCTGGACCCCCCCTTTGTAAGAAAAACTGAAATTTGTCCTCCTCAGTAAAGTAAAAACATAGTATATGTGTATAAATACAGCTTTCATTTTACTACACATATAGTAATATGCATTGAAAACACTTAATTAAAGATGTTAAACGATGTGTTTTTAAACTTAAGTTTTTAGCCCCTCTCCTTTTTTCTCAAAGTGGCTTGGTCCACTGGCAATCAACCTGCCCCTGACAGACATTAACACCCAGCATGAGTCCGTGGAGAGGTCTCTGGAGTGTGCTGGTGCTGCTGGCTGATCATAGTAAGTTGCTGATTAACAAAAGTTCACTAAAAACACTGATTGATGTTCACTGGAGCGCGGAACTCAGCAGCCAATCACAGCCTCCAGAAACTCTGCAGGCAGCCATTGCACATTCAGCACAGTGCGCAGAGTTAGAGCAACAGCTGACTGTATTTCACAAGAAATAATCATAACTGATTGTTAATCAAATCTCTTCAACTGTCTCACTCTGTACTGTCTAAATTAAAATCTTATCCCTCTCAGACTTACAAAGAAAAAAGCTAATTTATAGCCTACAACACAGCAAAGCTTCATTAGTGTATGTATTACATTAAATATTACTATATAGTGGCAAGTATTACGCTTTGAATGTAAGTTTACGAACTGTCCCTGCATGCTGAGATTTTAAAGATTAATTTTATTAAAGTTTTAGAGACTTTGGTCCATCTCATGTCTGCAGTGTCACATAGAACACAAGTATGTCTGTTGCCAGATTGATATGTGACAAGAGAGAGATGAACCATGAGTTGAAACCAAACTCAAAGCGCTGCAGCCCTTGGCGTGTGACACTGGCAAACAGTAGAAACTCCATTTTGTCTTCAAAGGCTGCTTTAATGACAGCAAGAAACTCAGTCTGGGGCATGGAATACAACGCCAGGATGGGCCGCAGCAGGTATCTACCATCAAATCCACAGGCAGTACTCCCCATTGAGATATAACTCAACTCTTGTATTGTGAAATGTGTTTAAGTCCACAGGTGACGCAAGATGAAAACAGTATTCCTGGTGTGCAGCACAGCACAGCCCAGTATTCCTCTGTGATTTCTTTGAAATTCTGTTGCAATGGCAAAAAAAAGACTAGCTTATAAAACAGAAGTCTTAATCTATTCATTGTCCGAATAGAGACAAAAAATGTACGCAAGGTAATTTACGTTCTAATCCATTAATTCAAAGGATATTGATTATTACAGAGGCTGGCTGTGGGTGGAGGAGGCTGCAGTTTTAAGAAATTCAATCAATTCTATTTAGGACAACAAAACAGGGACATTTATTTTGTCAAAATTAATGCTGTATTTGAACGATAGATTATTCTGTAAATAGCACACCAATATTTCCAGCATTGGAGTTCTGTGTTGCAGTCCACAGTGTTTATACTCTGCGTGTGCAACGTTTCAAGTGTGGATGAATTCAAAGTAAATCGGACTGTGTTGGCAATGTTGACATAGGAAAAGTATAGTTACCATGCCACTAAAACTCAGGCTGTCAGCTTGCAGGTTAACAGACATCCAACTCGAATACATGAAAGAGTAACCTGAGTACCTCCAGCGAATTCTTTGATTTACTTTTCTAATGAAGTGCAGAGTGAGAATGTGCAAGAGCTGGTTTCAGCAGCAGGTGAGCTGAGTCAGACAGAGCTGTGTATACGTTGTTCTTGCTAAATGATCTCAGCCGCAAGCACATACAACGATGATGTGCATAGAGGGGGAAATACTGAGACTGTAATGTGGTTTAAAATCATAATTTGAATGTTTACTTTTCAGTCACGATACATTCAATACAATCATTATATGTTGCAGAACAAAACGTGTAAATATCTTAAAACAAAACTCTTGCCAAAATGCAACCTAGGCTTTTTTTTTTTTTGTGAATGTACCCGAGTCAAACCTTTATATAAAAGCATAATTACAATGAAAGAAACACTTTTAAGATTTATCATATTTTCAGTGATACTCATAGTATCACCAGGGTCTCTACACATGAACATGAGTATTGAGAACATTGTTTGTGGACACAGAGTTTACTAAAAAGAAAGTTTTTGAACAACTCATGTTAGCGGTTGTTTGTTCCGCTCGCTGCCGTCGTGACAGCCAAGAAGTATTGCTCTCAGAATGGAGAGTTAAGCTGGAAAGATCCTAAAGCTTAGTCCCATATAAATGCCCGGATAATTTGTTGTTTTGCCGTAAGTGAAAAACAATGTTGAACTTGAAGTTGAAAAAGGAGCCTCATGTAATAAACAATACTAAAATAAAAAGCCAGAAAATCCCCGGTGTCTCTCACGCCCGTTGACGGGGCCACTGCACATGAAACTTTTCCGGCATTTATTTGAATGTACCTCCATAGTGGCGACAGCCCGGCCCTATTCTAGTATGGTGGACTTGATTTTACTAATGTTTTTCTTTCTCTGAACAGGAGCTACAGGGCCTGAGTAGGTGGCTGATTGATCCCTTTGGTGGCGGTCCCCTTCATTTCCTTGTGTAGTAGGGTGCAATGTGGTGTGATCCAACGGTGCGTGGGTTTTCACGTTTGTTGTGTTTCATTGGACCCCTTCCCCTCCCCTCAGCTAGTCACCCTTGCTGGGAGGCCCATAGCCCTGCTCACTATATCCTTACTTTTGATTTAAATTGAACGTTATAGGGCCAAAGGGTAACTGTGTAATACAGGCTACAAAATAATCCCCACCAGACTGTATATTTGTTTTAGAGAACTGTGTACAAAAATAAAATATTAATGCACTTATCTATATTTGGAAGCATGTCTCTGCTCAGTGATTTTGAACCTGTGACCGTTTTTTTGCTTTCTGCGTAATACTAAGTGGTGGTGTCCATATACATATTTCCTGGGGGCGAAATTCCCCTAGGTGGCGTTGTTGGATTCAAATTTAATGTGACCAACTTAAAGTACACCTTCGCTGCTTTGCCACATTTTTACTAAACTGTTTCCACAATGTTCTCAATGCTTGTGTGCATGTGTAGAGACCTTGGTGATACTACGAGTCAAGCTTCATGTTGTGTTGAGTCTTCTTGGTGTTTTAAAAATAGCAATTTTGACGCTATCGCTAAAGTGCCCATAGCACTCCCATTGAAAATGAGTTTCACCTGAAAACGAAAATACAGTAAATCTTAAAAGTACCTCTTTTGTCATAATTATGCTTTTACATGAAGGTTTGACTCATACACATTCACAAAAAGCCTAGGTTGCATTTTGGTGAGTTTCGCTTTAAGCCTGTGGTAACTACAGACCTTATTTCAGGGATTGAAGCAAACTCAAAGACTCACTTTTTTTTTTCTTTTTTTTTATCAGAAACCTGACAGAAAAATCAGACTCCAAGTTAAAAATTGTAGTACATTATTGAATTATTCTAAGCACTGATGTCTTTTTAATCCGACTGCATGGCAGCTGACTTGAAATGAGTTATTTGATAAGTTATTTTTAAAGTGTGGACCGAGGAAACAATCATCTTTTCTTTGAGTTTTAAGGATGACAGAAAGCCTCAAGGAATTGGAAAATTAGATTTTCATCTGGGAAAGAATGTCATAGTTTTATTTGGAGATATGTGACTGGAAAAAAAATGAAGAGAAAACAAACAGCACAATTGTAATTTGACTAACACTGGGGACCTAACATTCAATGACTATGTCACCTGGAGATGAATGGTACATGCTACAGTAAGTAATGCGAGGCTGTTTACAAAAGCGGTGATGATTTGTGGCATGTAATATGCTGTGACTATAACCAGGCTAACTGGCAGGATCCTGTGGGTTGTACTGGGTGAATCCACAGAGGGCTGGGTGTCAGTTTGGTGGCAGCTCTTGGCAAGATTCTTCTGAGAAGGCAGGTGGTCTTGATCTTTCAGGACGGGGTTCTGTCTCCCAGAGGAAGGTTTTTCAAACAGGTGGTAGCCTGGGTAGAAAAGGTTGGTGACAGCCCTTTGCTGCCCTTTTCTGCCCGCCGGTGGCATTAGACTCATGAATGAACTGCTGCTGACAGCTTACGACCTGCTCAGCAGTGCAGACAGCACTCTGCAGCTCGGAACCGGGGCCAGAGGTGGCCTGCTGATTGATAGGTCTGGAGGGCATCTGAGCATCTCAACTAATTATGATTAATGCCTCGGTGTCTGCTGGATCACAAACTGCAGATGCGTGAAATTAACTTTAATTACTCAGTTTGTACAGTTCAGTTGTTTTTGTTTTGTTTTGCTCTGATGGAACACTGACTGAGCTGCTGTGTGGTTGAGCTAAACATCAGCTGTTTCAGAATGGCTCAGGGTGTGCATTTAAATGCCTGATGTAAATTATATAAAGATCCATGGTTTATAGATTTTTACCTGGGAAAGAGATTGTCATAGTTTTATTCGGAGATGTGTGACCGGAGGAAAATGAAGAGAAAACAATTCCTTTTTTCCATGGTTTAATAGTAATAACAACTGCAGCCAACGCCTGCTTAAAATTAATATTTTACTAATTTCATCAACATCAAACACCCCCTTGACTAAAAAATGCATGTTGCTTTCTGTGACTTCAATTTGATGTTTGATCTTTACTGTGCAGAATGATGTATATGCTGAGTTTGAAACTGGGAGGCTGTGTTTACCTCCTGTGCTCACCTTAAATTAAAGTTTAAAGGTGTAATTTGTAAGATATGGCCAGACTTTGTAGATAGCTCCAAAAACATAGTGAGGCTTATCACCAGTGTAACCCATGACAGCTGCTAACTACACACTTTACAGTAGCTCACTCTGGCTGTAGTTGAGGTTTAGCTACTCATCTCAGTAAGCCATGGAGCTAGTGGCTCTATAGAGAGGCGTGGGGATGGCATATTTTTGTAGTCTAACCTGGAAGTTAGCGTTGCACTGGAACCTCTGTATTGGATTTTGGATTTTATCAAAATAAGCTTGGTTACAAACACAAGTTTATGACACTTCCGCGTTTTGTTCAGCAAGACAAACTTCACTAATGAATGCCACTTTTCTGATTATCGAAGTCTCTAGATGGAAAAAAGCTAATGTTAGTCTATAAACAGATTAAATAAAAGTAGCATGATTAGAACATCTCTGCCACTAAGCATCTCACTTCACAATTACATACATGTTTTCTGTAAATGGATCAATCTAAAACCTGTCAAGTTAGAGTTAGAATGGTTTGCAATTTAAGTCTGCCTGTAAAGATGGACTGGTGAGTACATGAGACTTGTTCAACATTATGATGTTTAATGTCCATGACAAATTCTGTAGCCTCATTTTGCCAATTGTTATCAGCCATCATCTTTAAGAGACGTACATTGCATTATAATTCATTTGTGGCACATTTAATTATTTATCTATTTATTTATTATATGTCTTAGAGCGAAACATGTAAATATCTTAAGCCTGTGGTAACAACAGACATTAATTCAGGAACTTAAGCAAACTCGTAGTCTTTGAGACGACTGGAAGTGCAAAAATGCCAACCGCTTTTCAGGTTACTACACCTCTCTATTAGCCAACTGGAATCTGCCTTGGACTGCGACCCTGCATCATGCTAAGAATCACTGTGGTCAGCAGAGCTCAGCCACCATCTCAACAAGGAGGACCGAAACACATGGACAATGTGGTAAATGGATGGATGGCAATTCCACTGACCACATTCACCCATTTCCACTCACATTCATACACTGACGGCAGAGGCCGACCTGCTCATTGAGAGCAGAGGTTCAGTATCTTGCTCAGGAATGCTTCGACAGGCAAGGTGCAGCCGGGGTAAGCGGGGATAGGAGCCAGCGACCTTCTGATTGCTGGGTGACCCGCTCTGCCTCCTGAGCTACAGCCACCCCAAACAAAAGGGAGATTCAGCACCAAGTCTGGATTTAAATGTTTCTATTTGATATCTAGCAGGCCTGCACCAGAAGAGAAAAACGTTTGGACTTTGCAAAATGAGTCATGCATGGTGAGACAGCCCATGTGTGGCTTACCGTATAGTTGGACCTATTCATTCATCTATAGCTTGATTGAACATGTGTGAAACCAATTCCTAGCGAGTCAAGTCACTACAGACAAAACAACACAACTCCATAGCACTAGCACACTCTCATACGCTTACTGATACATACAAATGTAAGCTTGTGGATGGGACCTGCTGATGCAAGAAGACAACAAGATGGAGTCACAGAAAACAGGTCATATTTAAGCCACTATGTGCAGCCAATAAAAGTACACCTGCATTTACCTTGGAGTAAGAATGGATCTACATTTCCACCACAGTTATTAGAAATAATCATTATGTCAATCCAAAAAAAAAAAGGTTACCTTCTGCAAAGTGTCTAAAGTGATGCTACAAATGGTATGTTCTTAACTGGCTCATCTCAGCGTAAAAAGGCCCACTTGTGGTTTCACTAAACAGCCCTTTCTTATAGAAAGCCTCCCTGATGTGAACATGATAAATAGTTTTTTGAAAGCAGCATTAAACTGCTTCATTTCATGCTGGCTGGCTCAAAGTTGCATATATCACACTTAATGGAGTCATAGGATCCCATGCAATATTCATGAGCTCTCCTCACATTCAGCCAGCTTTATCTAAATACGCTGAGTAACTCTTCAAATTTTCAAATACCTGCTGCCCTCCTCCTCTTTCACTGTGTCTTGCTGCCAATTTTCTTTTGGCTGATCAGCAACTTGACTCATCATGTGTTGATTTAAGGTCAGCGGCTGATGACCGATTCTAGTGAGTGATCTTGTGTCCTCAAGCTACATTCGTAATGAAGGTTCAGAGAGAGGGAGAGACAGCTCACCACATTCAGCCAGAGCAACCTGGCTTGAACCCAGACTTTGTCACTTTTTTGCTCAGTTGCAGTGACAGTCCTATATAACACATCCTCACAACCTACCTTAACGACTGATTGCTTCCATTGCTTCCAAAATGATGTACTGTTAATCACTGGTCCTAAAACAACATGACTGTAGGAGCATACCTTCATTGGCTTGTTTTGTTTTTGATGATGTTTCTTGGTTCTTGGCTCTACTAAAGTTAAGTTATGTACGTGATGTCACTCACACTGGACACAAACAGCGCTCTCCTGGGTGCTTGTTTGGCACACCCATCTGTCCCTGACCTCCTCCCTATATCGACTTGTCATTCTTCATTCTACTTCTTCTGACCTCCTGTTTTATACCACCGTTATAATGACCACAGCCACTACAGGTCACCATTGAAATAGAACTGTCTGTGCGAATTGTACTTAGCTGCTCTCACACTCAAATTATAAGGTTGTTTTCTAGTAGTGGAGAAGAAAGAAACATACATTAGGTATGAATCTGTATATGACTTAAATATGATTAGTACAAGCTAAAATTAAGCAGTTAGACTATTATTAATGAAGACAATATCCAATTACCACAACACAAATGGATAGTGGACTGGTATTGAGGTTTTTGTTTGTCAAACTGTGAAATCCTTAGAGGCCGCAACTAAACTTTTCTTTAAATAATGCATGTGCACATTTGGCTGCATTTACCTCAGCATTTACATCCATATTAACAGCATCTCCACCTCCACCTGCTCGGTCTCTCTCATCCTCCCTCCACCGTCTGTGGCTTGTATTCTGAGCATCTTAGCTCCGGCTTTAATTTCGCATCATTCTCATTTAGCATGAACATGTTTATTGCCTCTTAACATGAGCTAATGAGCTGCTGCCTTACTAAATCAGATGCTGAATTCACACTGACTCTGGCCGCAATCTCATAGCGTGACTCCATTTTCTTTGTAATCTTTCCCTCAGAGTATTTCTCTTTTGAGGGAATTCCTTGTTTTTTTCATTAGCTTTGGTGCTGCAATGGAAATCATTAAAGTCTGATTGGATTTGCAAATTTATAGGGCTCAACAGCTACTCAGCATGGGCAGCTGTTACGTTTCAGTTGCATCCAGGTATAATCCCTGTGGGGTATTCAAATCACATGAGATCCAAACCACAGGTAATTCTGGTGCGTTGCAAGCAGGACAGAGTTGTCTCTGCATGTTGGTTTCATGCTGCAAGAGATTAACAAATATCAAAAAATAAGTCAGTGCAGCTGAGAACAAAAAAGTTGCTGTTGTTTTTATTTCTGTTTGTGCAGTAATGATTCTCTTTGTGCATTTATACCTGAATATGAATACAATTGTTAAGCAGGAGATGAATCAAATTCCAATGTCTAAGATACAAATAAATGGCCAAGATAAAATGGATACAGTGCGACTGACTATAAAGCCATCTATGGTCACTATTTATCACTATCCTATTTATTATTTTCCACCTGGGTTTGCATAGCAGTGCATACTCCAGACTTTTCACACCATGATACTATAATACAAAATATCTCAGACCCCTGAATTTATGTTCTCCACTGCTTGAGTTTATATAAATGTATTTCAGGATGTTATGGCGTACACTTTATGAGAGGAGAGGTGCGTTGTGGATAGGTGTGAGTATTGTTTACTATTGTGCTTGATGTGCTCTGAGCAGAGTCCCTTGGAAAAGGGGCAGCAGTAACTGAAGTAATTTATAGTGATGAACACTTTCTCGGTTAATGTTTCGGAATAAATGCTTCAAGGCAATGGTGTGGACCATTTGTGAAGTTTATCTGTGGATTTATAGACAGTTACTGAAGTTGAAGGCCTTCCCTTAAAGGGATATCATTGTGCTACATCAGGTGAAGCTGGTGTCAGCCATCTGCCTTGGAGCATATTCAAATACACTCCAGTGTTTCTGTGAGCTACTCCACTCCATTTTTTTTTTTATTTTGCTGCATTTGAGTGAGGACTACCTGATCCTTGACGTAGCATGCTGACAGTGTTTGTGCAATTACCGTATTTTCACGAACATAAGGCGCACCTAAACGTCTCAAATTTTCTCCAAAATGTGCGGCGCGCCCTATAGTGCAGTGCGCCTAATGTGTTGTTTTTTTGTAAGGCGGATTACATGAGAACATTGAAGGGTGAAGTGTGAAGTGTGGGCGTTATTGTTGTTGTTGTAAGGCGGACGTAACAGAGGACTAGATGAGAACGTTAAAGGGTGAATCGTGAATTGTATATAAAAAGGACACTAGTGCCGGTATGTGCATCATTGTTTTGGCAACCCCGATAATGGCAAAGAGACACGCTTACGAAGCACAGTTTAAACTGAAAGCTGTCAGTTACGCGGTGGAACATGGGAATCTGCTTGCACTGTGGTTTGAACTTTCACAAAAGCCGGCATCATTTCCGAGGAGCCGCACGGAAACGAGACTGACTCTGAGAGTGACGAGAGGGAACCTGGCGTGTTTGATGGTGACCTAGCTCAACTGTTCAATTCAGAAACAGAGGATGAGAACTTTGATGGGTTTGATTGATCAATGCTTGAAAAAATAATGTGAGTATGGATATTTCAATAAAGCACAACCAAACTCAGTTTTGCTCCCGCTGCCTTTTTAAATACACACACTAGCATGCATGTTTTACCAGTGTGTTTTACCATGCCCGCACCCTATG